>NW_010427649.1:35310-36761 GCF_000710305.1 Buceros rhinoceros silvestris | reverse complement strand
TGAACCACATACAAAACTTGAGACAGCTCAAGCACAGAGCACAGCTGTTTTTCCAAAGTTAGATTTAATTGGCCACTGAAAATACAACAAATAGCCAAGAGATAGACCAGTAAGCTACTGTAAAACCATATCCTCAAAGCTATTCTTCAGCAAGTAGCCACTCAGGCTGTATCACATAGAGGCAGAGATCACATTCAGATACTGTCAAAGCCTGCACACTCACGCACAAGCTGATTTTGACCGTGTAGAAGATGACAAAAGGTGAAATGGACACAGAAGACTATCTGTGGTATCTTTTGCCTTCACGAGCATGCTGGAAAAAAGGATTCTTGGCTCAAAAGGGAAAAATGTAATCCTTGTGTCAAGCTGGTAAGAGTTACTGCTTTAACAGTGTGACGTGCTCCAACAAGGAGAAAGTAATCCTGGCAAGGACTTGACAGAGAAAACATAAGGAAGACAGATGTTTTCACGTTCAATGTCTAACATTCTGCACTTTGATTTACATCTACTATAAATATAAAACATCTACTGTAAATATAAAACCATGTCTTTAAATGTTAGTCAGTGGAAAAGAAAAACAAAGTTAGAAGAAAAATGCAAACCAGCCTATGACATTTTGGTATTTCTACAGGAAGTCTGCCTTTCCGGGCTTGCCACAAAAGAAACTTCAAAGCTTCTGGCTAGTATCATTATAACGCTGAGTACTAACTGAGTTCTAGCACCAGAAAGATCAGAAAAGTGAAATGCTCAAATCAGGAATGCTGACAGAACTGCATTTCCGAGGTGCTTACAGTTTTGAAAAACAAAGGTGTCCACATTTTTGTTTTCAGTCTAAACATCTGCCACATGCATTAAAAAATAACAAAGTTATAGTATTTCAACTTGCATATTTTAACTTGCATTTTTTTCCAAATTGTACTGTCTAAACCACATTCTTCCTTATTTTGAAGACCATCTCTGTGAGAAACTAACAAACAAAAGCAGAACAAATTGCATTTATAAGGGACCAATAGGTCTGTGCATAATTATCTAAGCATCTTACACCAGTAATTACAGGTAAGGTTACTTTAGATTTGCACAAAAAGCATGCAGTGCCAATTTTCAGTTAGCTGCCTGCACCACCATTGGCTTATTTATGTACAAAATGAATAGTGCTAAGCACATGTGACTCACTAGATGCTGATCTACTGACATACTGCTTTTAAATATATTTGATCCCTAATAGATATTAAGGTAACAAATTAACAGATTTTATTTTGCAAAGTGGGAGTGGAAGAGTTACCTACTTTAAAGCAGTATTTCTAACCCTAAACAGTACTTTGATTACTTTACAACCTGATGTCTTCCAGAATAAAAGCGCTAATGAAAATTAGGTGTTCAGGAATACCCATTCAACAGGCAAAAGGCTACAATCCCTTGATGAAGGGGCAACCAATGTTTTTTGCCGGGGG
>NW_010427649.1:20734-35182 GCF_000710305.1 Buceros rhinoceros silvestris | reverse complement strand
TGGGGGGTGGGAACAAATAAACCCCTATACAAATAAACTTTAAATGGGTATCAGTAAAATAGAAACTATGATGCATAAAAACTAAATGGAAAGGTAAAGACAAAGTTGTAATTGATGCAGCTAAGAAGCATAAGACTGTTTTTAAAGCAAAGGAAAAAATATAAACAGTGACATAACATATTACAAACTGAGGATAGTAAAACTGCCAAGAGGCAAAAAAGCTGTCATATGCAATAAATACTTCACATTAGGAAACAATTAAGTTGACATATCTTATGAATAAAATTAAGTACTTTCCAATGCTTTACCACAGATAGGGGTGTTTCCACAATCACAGACAAATTTTTAGAAATAAACACTTGTGAGGGCAAGGTCAGATGAGTTGTTCCTATTAATTCTAGAAGAGCTGGGAATGAAGCCTTAAGCCCACACACTCACAATTTTACCACACTACCATAGTGTTCCAGTAAATTATGAGTTAATACTTTGAAGATAAAAAAAATTTTTGAAGATGTAACAACATAGGCCAGAAAGCTTGACACTCAACTAGAAAAGATACAGAAGAAATGGAAGTGCTGAAATTATTAAATTAACAGATCAGAATAATCCATGTTGACTACCATCACTGTAAGGTGATAAAAGCTCACACATATGAAGACCAAAATGAATTGTGATACCTACAAAAGTGAGCCAATATGTATCTATGCAGCATGACTTACTAGCACAGTATCAGAACCGTATTAGAGCAATAAAGAACACATGAAGTGAATTAAAACTCAAGATGTCACCAAGTTTTA
Organism: Buceros rhinoceros silvestris; assembly: GCF_000710305.1. Lineage (NCBI taxonomy): Eukaryota > Metazoa > Chordata > Aves > Bucerotiformes > Bucerotidae > Buceros > Buceros rhinoceros. Next base: position 34,385 of record NW_010427649.1, on the reverse strand, counting down.
TTTATTTGTTTTAAAGAGGAAACCTTGCTATATTTAAAAGCATTCAGCATTTTTAGTGATTTGAAATCTACTCCAACCACTCTTCGGAAGTATACAATCCTTGTCATCCTGGATGAGAAGAAATACAATAAACACTTGTAGAGTGCTGCAGCAGTTAAAAATGGCATTTCCTTTGGTGTTGGTATGGCTGCCTGCGGGAACTTGAAGCACAGGAAAACATCTGTGTTTGAAGTTCCAGGGCTGACTCAGAGTAAAAAGGCCAGGCTCATTTTTGCTTTCACCTTTTGGGCAAGTAAATTCATCTGCCCTGCAAGAAACTAATGTCCTAAGGATGCAAATCTCCATGAATAACAGAATCTGCTTCGTCAAATGCTCAATTTACATATAAGTGAACAGGAACTATCTAAAGACCCCCCTCACTCACATCTGTGGTGGCCCGCAGAAAAGCTAAACGAGTAAGTCTAAACCAAAAATTCTCCGAAGTCAACAAGCAGAAGCAGCACAAGAATCAGACGTTCTGTCAAGTGCATTGTTCAACACTTAACAGAAGCTGTTCACGAGACAAGATTACGACGAAGGCAAACAGACTACAGGAGTAGAAATTTCATCTATTGTTGCACTTGGCAAGTTCTATCAATTCATCTGAAAATCAGAGGCAAGACAAGATTTTGCAACAACACTGATTCTAAACTCACAAATATGTTATTATCTGGGACTGCCACCTCTGCTGCTGTAAAATATCCAGTAGGATTAGACTTTCTCCAGTAAAATATGATGGGTGGAAGGGGAGAGGAGATCCTGAAGCAACCTCTTGAAATTGAAATGGTACACCACCACTGATTCAGTCTTCAAGAAAACGAAACCAATGTTGATGAAGCAGTAATACTGTCCTTTATTCAGCAACGCAGAGTGCAATGCTGGCACCAAACGGCACCTGAGGTGCTAGAGTTGCAACTCCTACAGCTCCAGGACTGACTAACAGCATCTGGGCTGGGACCTTCTGTACCAAAAGCCACATGAATGAACTGGAAGAGTCTGGAGAACTGCCACTAGAAGAAAGCATCTGGAAGTGGTCAGAAGTAAATAAATTTTGCCTACGCTGCTGTTACTTTGACTGGTCTACAGTAATCAGTGGTATCCAGGCATCAGCATTCTGTTTTATTCCCATCTGCATTTTAACTTCAGAATTTTGATATCCAAACATATTTATTTTCCTTTCATATCACTACAGCATCTACAGTCCCTTCATCTCAAATCAAGCCATATTTGCTATCCCCCATTCTGACAGTCTTCCCTTTAGACCTGCATCCCGCTTCTGTTACTCCAAATGCTTAATTCTTCAGAGGCAGAAAGGAGAAACAAAAGGACAAGGAAAATCATGTCTCTCCTCCTACACACACATAGAAGGGAAGGCTTTAAACATGGTGGTTGTGTAAACTTCTGTAGGCTTTCAAAATTCCTCCTTATACTACACAATCCCTGTCATCTGATTGGCATAGAGTTCAGAATGAATGTTTAATAGCATAGTCTTCTATCCAAACTCTGAGGTCAACACTTCTATGTAGTGCCAGCTGTCTTAAACTTTTGGAGTTAACTTAGGCCACTGCAACTCTAAGACAGACTGATTCACACAGATCCTTTGTTTCCTCTTTTGTGAGAGGTGTCCTTTCACACAACAGATTGACTATCGATCTCCATCATCATCATCACTGCTTGGCTTCACGAGCGAAGATCTGGGAAGGGTTTTTCCCACGCTCACTGCAAGCGATGAGTGCACCCTTCAGGCCTGCACGGTGGATTTTTCAGGTGAGGTGCAGCGTGCGCAGAACTGGCTCCACCCTTTACACCTGATAAAACTAGAATAGATAAAACTAGAATTACTAGTCTCTATCTACAAACTCGCCTTTGGTTGAAACTGGTAACTTAGAAACGGAAGAGAAGTTACACAAATGAAACTCAAAAGTTCTTTCAAAATAAGGATTAGAAAGATTCATAAATCCATCAGGAGTTATTAATGATCATAGACCTGAGGGTCCTCTGAAAATACTGAAAAAATCATCTACTGACTAATGGAAGATTTACTGAAAGGACAACAAAGGAACAATCAAGAGAGGTTAATCAAAAATACAACAAGAGAATGAAGGTCTGTGTATTCAGTGTTGGCTTTATTATACGCTACATACTACAAGTGGTCTAAGCGTCCTCACGTTAACATTCAACTTAAATTTACTTGCATTGTGTCAGTGCTCTGTTTCCAACAGAAGCAGCTTTCCTGTGCTTTACTATTTGAAGTAACCACAGGACAGTAACAAATACTTGAAACTATTCTTAACCTCATTTAAAAAAGTCATAGCTCAAAATGCAACCTCAACAGCACAGAATTCAGTTACATTAACTTCCACAAATTTCAAGTATCCAACTATACCTTTCTCCCCAGAAGACTAAATACCCCTAGCAGCAAGAACTGGCTCGTTACATGAAGACATGTTAAAAAAAACACCCAAGACTACTAACTCCTACAGTTCCTTCTGGATTTGTGGCTCCCTGGCCTCCTCAAAGAGGACGGAAACTGCTAGATAAAAAGTTTTGTATACAGTGCTGCAGACTACAAGCAAGCAAGTACATTAACTTGATTTCATTACATTTTCTTGATCCTAAAAATAGATGCATTATGGAATAAAATGAAAATCACACAACATACTTACTCTGCCATTACACGTCTGACGTTATTGGCATATAGCACTGGATTTTTTCTTTCTTCTTCCGAAGGAGTATACACCGGTAGAAACTGCGTACAGAAAACTGAATTATACCAAGGATATTTAACATTCTAAACAATCTATATTAGAGCGCTATGGTGAAAAATACATATTTTGTTGATAATACAATTTTGCAAGTAACAAAAGGGCCATAAAAAATGTGAAGGTTGAACTCTTAAATGTTTAAGGATGCATCATATTTCTAGAAATTCATATAACACTGACTGCTCATTTCTTACCTCATGGAACCCATGCAGAGTTTTATCTTCCTTTCAAAAGCGTGATCAGGAATTTTAAAACTGTTTAGAAAAAGTATCAGCATTTTCTTTCATGAACATTTCTCTTACACTTTATATTGTTCAGCTCTTTTCAGATAACCAAGAAAAGCACCTTCTACGTGGAACATTGTTCTATAGCTTAAATATTAAGAATTCTCAGAACATCAGATATTTACTGTTTCCCCTGCACATTTTGAAATCATTATGTCTGCTTAATGTACACATCTGAAGCGGTTTTATCTTCTATTGTTGGAGGTTTTGCAAAGTTTCTCCTTCAATGGGACACTAGTTATTAATACTGAATTGAAAAAAATTCTAAATACATGCAGGTGGCCACAGAATCACAGAACAGTTGAGGTTGGAAGGGGAAAATTAAACCAGAACTGCTACAGACCTGAAATATGATGTAAGACCCAAGGTCATGGCCAGTCTCACCTATAAAAACATCACCTTTCTGCCAGGTAACTAACTTCTCAGAGCGGAGGAACAAGGCACCATCACTTCAATTCCTACCCTTGCTCAGTACCAGACAGACAATTCCCTTAATAGTATAACACAATGAGATAATTTATGCACAAAGTGAACAAAATATTCATAATCCTAGGGAAAGCTTCTGAAGCAGAAACCAAGGTTGTAATAAGCTTAGTTATATTTCATATAATTACCTAGGGTAGTACAAAATGGTAATTATGATCCAAAAATTTCACACTAGTCTTTAAGAAAATAACAATCGGGGAATAAAGTTTATCATTTCAGCAAATATTTCTCATTGACTTTGCAGTTAGCTGTATTTTCAGAATTGCATAATGGTATGATCAACAGTACCCCAAATGCTGCCACTGGATGTTTGTCTAACTTCTAAAAAGTTGATGGAGATGATGGAGAAATCTTCAATTTATTTTGGGTTTTGATAGTTTTCCCTATATGGGCCACTGCAACTGAAAACATACGACTCTTGTCTTGTAGGTTTACAAGCAGGTATGCCAGCCTGATACGATGTAATATACAAAAGGACAAAGAATGTGAAGCTAACAGAGATGGAAAGAGAGTTCTTCCAACTTTCAAGCCCCGTTCTATTTCTTTGAGTGGTAAATTGCTATCAAGTCATTCATCCAATCATAGGACAAGCTTGAATATGAGGTGATTTCAGAGGTGTGCTACATGTCTGTGCCTAACTAGACAGAAATAGCATGATTGTTTTTAGCACCACTTACAAAACTAAGAGAACTCTCAGCTGCTGGAGACTGATGGATGTATGAACACTGAAGCTGACAGACAAGCCAGCAAAACAAACTGACATGAGCCAAAACAAACTACATGTGCAGATGATCACATATCCTTTCTTCACAAGATTGCCTGCATGCCAGTTCCACATACAGGATGGATGGGTCTATTTACAGTAACCAATTATAAAACCTAAATAGATGCTTGCTTCTCAATATACATGCTGGATGACACACATGGTATGCTAGAACATACATTATATACAGAGAAGCCCAGATTCACAAACTCTAGATCCTGATTATTGGCTGTTAAGACATTACTGGGCATCATTTAATCAAAAACATACTAAAGTTGTGTTGTTTTCCTGTACATTTCCTTGAGTTATTGGATGTTCAGCAGTAATTCTGGTATCAAGGCTAGTTGGTATTTGCCTGTATCCCTGTGCTGATAAAACAAATCAGGAATAAAAGCCAACACTCTTTGGGGACCAGAGGAAAAAAAACATGACGAACGCAAAACAACTCATTTTTCCTCCACATTCCTAAATCTGCTGCACTTCCTTACAAAAACAGATTCAACAAGTAGCTCTGAAGTACTGTGCCTCATACTTGCGAGCAGCCTTACAAACAGTCCTGCTCCTCTATCCTCTGCCACCTCCTGCTTTATTATGGAGTATTTCAGAAATTCACTTTTTTTGTTTTAAGATGACCAAAGATCATAATTTGTTCTTATGCAAAGTCTGTATGAGCTACAGAAACTCAGCAGCTGCTGCCTCAAATATCAAGAAAGCTCAGCAGTGTTCACTTCTGAGTGAAAGAACCCATTTTATCTGCCGAGGGCAGAAACCCACGTTTCTGAGATAGAGTAAAAAAAACCACCAATCAGCTGGTTTGTCTTATCCTTTCATGAGACAGTTGCTTCCAGGCTGTTCTACTGAAACCAAGCCACTGTTTTGGAAATAAGATTTTTTTAAATGTTTTTGTTTTATATATATGCTATTAATAGCTGAAAATATGCAACAGCAATCACAAATTTCTACAACAGATACAACTGTTCAGTGCCTGGTATTTTGTGCATTCATTATGTTCAAGAAGAATTTATAGCATAAATAAGTAACCACAGAGCATAGCAATAATAAATACTGTGATTAGCATGTTATTACAATAACAATAGTAACATGTGTAAATATGCAATAGTTCTTCCTACTAATTCACCCTGCCATCAGCGCCATCAGAGATAGATAGCTCCTTCATTATTAAAAAATGTAAGCAAAAAAATTGCAGAACATCTGTCAAATATCTTACATAACACCCTCAAAATACCATACTTACTCACAAAAATGTAATCACTCTCTGTAAAATACATAGGGACAGCAATTTAAAAGGAAACGTTTTAATTGTTTTTGCATTTTCACTACAATAGTCTTCAGCCTTAAGACCACGTAGTGTTTTCCTCAAAATGAAGTTAAGAATATAAACAAATCTTCTCTATGTTTTCCAATTTCACATTCTGAACAGTGCAGCCTAATAAAAAAATCATCCAGACATACTGAATAACTTACCTGGCCTATAAGGAACTACCTACAATGATCTTTCTCTAGATAACAGTCCTTAGTGTGCATCAGTATTCATACTTTTGGATATCTAAGGCACACAGCTGGTATACGAACTGGAATAGCAATGAGGCCATTAAAAGACAATAAGTTTGTTCACAAAAGACACTTTAAACAGCCTCAGAAATCTATCTACTCAATTTAAATAGATAAGCAAGTCAAGTCTTAAGTGGAAAACTGTATTTTGTTATTCTATTTTCAGGCCACATTTTCAGATACAAAACCCATTTCTCCAAAAAAAAGTGGTATTTTACCCTGTTTTTACAGACTGCGTTAACATGAAGTTTGAATGCAAACTTCTACTACAGAATTAAGTACAACATTATGAATTCTGATACTGCTCAGAATACACTGAGGGGGTTTTTTTTACTGACCTCGATTTCCACAGAATTGTGAAACTGACACAAAGTAAGCCACAGAATTTCTAACCTAAAAAGGAAAAAAAGGAAGAAGACAGAAGAAAACAATTTACATGCAGTGAAACAGTAGTACAGCATACTTGAAAATCTTCAAGTAACATTGCTACTTCTGGATATGATCATATTTAGATACAAAATTAACAGAAAAGGTCTTTGAGAGTACATTACATTCTGTAAAGTGGGACAAAGGCGATTTACATTGAAGTTGCATCTTAAAAAATACACAAAAGCAGGAAGACAAGCAGGAATATGATATACAGGTAATAATTCATAAGGTAAGATATGGTGTATGCATAATGTACATCTGTTTCAGGGAAATGCTGTATTCAGCATAGAATTGGCAAGATTAGTTATAACCACTAAGATTTTATCATTACCTTTGGTTTGGAATCAAAGTTCATTATACTTCAGAAGTCTTAATGGAATGCAGTACATGTGTTTCAGTAGCCTAAGATAAGGTAAGATATGGTGTATGCATAATGTACATCTGTTTCAGGGAAATGCTGTATTCAGCATAGAATTGGCAAGATTAGTTATAACCACTAAGATTTTATCATTACCTTTGGTTTGGAATCAAAGTTCATTATACTTCAGAAGTCTTAATGGAATGCAGTACATGTGTTTCAGGGAAATGCTGTATTCAGCATAGAATTGGCAAGATTAGTTATAACCACTAAGATTTTATCATTACCTTTGGTTTGGAATCAAAGTTCATTATACTTCAGAAGTCTTAATGGAATGCAGTACATGTGTTTCAGTAGCCTAAGACACAAGATACTGGAATAAACTTGACCTTAGAAAGCTGTAAGATTCAAATCCAGGAAAGGATTTAGTAAACCTAAATTAGGGAGCAGAGTCAGTAGCTACATTTTATACAGTATCTAGGTAGTTACAGCAATCACTCTGAGGGGAGGGCTGGTCCAAATCCTCTTAGGCAGATAAAGTGCAGTTCCTGGAAGCAATACCCTACTCATTTTGCTATACACTCATTTAGGGCTGCAAAACTTCACCACCCCCACCCCCCCACCCCCCTTCTTTCTTACTGAACTTCCAACATATTAAAGCAAAGAAAAGGAGCAACAACAACACTGGAACTTGTGAGCTGAAGTTCATGACACTGACAGGAAACTGAAAGTCTGGTTTCTAGGTCCTTGTTCAACAACATAAAAAAAAGCCAGTAAGTTACAAGTAAACTTTTCTCTTTGCCAACTCTGTAATCCTCAAAGATTAAACCTTAAATTATAAATACCAATTTAAATAGCTGTTAGAACCTGTATCTAACTCAAGTGAGACACAGAAAAAAATTAAGTTCTATGGTATAGTCAGCCTTTGCTTTCAAGGTAGAGTCAGTGATCTGCTCTGAATACTACCAAAGACCTTACTTTCTGTAAGTGGAAGAAAGCGTATAGTTTCCATGTGACAAATTTTCAATCCATTTTATAGGCTACAGCAACTTGGAAAAAATAGAATACTCCTAGATACAACAATATTTCCAGATTAAGTTTTTGGCTAACACTATGACAGAAGAGAGACATTTGCTGAAAAAGTGAAGACCGTATCAGTCTTAACAGCATTTTCTGCAAAGACATCAGAAATACATTTTAGGTCACTCAGGAGAATTAATCCTAATTAAGTAAAGCTCTAATTTAAACCGACCCAGTGAATTTGCGTAACATCACACACTACCTCGGATTCTGATTCAGCTTTAATTTAATTTAACTTTATTAGCAGAGGTCAGCACTTCCAAATAAGGGGTTTGTATGCACTGAAGTGATCTGAGGCAACACACCTAGAAGTTCCTTCCCTCTTCTTCCTTGTTCGTGTTCTTGACTTCCCTCAGGTAGGACACTAAGCTGGAATTAAGTTACTCACCTTTCCCCCCTCTGGCTGGTTAATTTGCTAGATGAACTGCAGTGCAAATGCAAGGGAAGAGGAAGAACTCCCAAGGAGAGAACACAAATCCCTGCATGCAGTAAATGCTGCAGTATTACTTACTTTAGATACACTATCTATTCATCCACTCCCAATGTGATTTAACTGAAACTGCACCTTTAAAAGTGATCAATGATTTCCTTAGGTCTCCAACTCTAGACTTGTCCCTAATAAGACCTGGTTACCAGCTCATTTGAAGGTGAAAAATCAATTGACAAAATTCTGAGTTACTTGAAACTTGGGTAATCCCAGTGGTTTCCTCTTTACTACTTTGGCCATTAGCCAAAGAATCCAACTCTACTTAGGATACCCCAACATGAAAATAATGCTAGAATAATTTTTTTTAAACAAGCAAGAACTGCTTCACTCAGGATTCTACATTACAGGAATTTGTTAAGGAACCTCTAGAATAATATTTTGTTTAAAAAATGAAGTTACATTTAGGCAAGATAACGAAAATAGTATTGCCAAATTCCCTGAGTGGGTTGGCTCTGTGAGACTAAACCAATTTCAAACAACAGCCATAGAGAAACACACCAAATGGATTTGCTTGCAATAGAATAAACAGAGCAGAAGCAAGTTGTTTTACTTCAGGTACTTGGCAAAACAAAGAAAAAAATTTGAAAGAAAACCCTAAAATCCAGAATCCTGCAAACCAACAAAAACACAGCAGCAGAATTACACTGTTTATATCTGGACTCCTCTAACTAAATATTATCATAATGAGGGAATAATAGGTAAGAGACATAAATCAATCTCAAAGAATGATTCAATAACCAGCAATTACTACTCGATTATATACACCTGTAAGACATGTAAGTAAAAACTAATGAAGGAGAAATATCATAATATAAGCAAAAAAGGTAAATTACTTACGCTCCTGGCCCTTGCCATGTCCATGTGATGGTATCCTAAGAAAGAAGGCATGACAGTTGCAATTAATTATTGCACTTTAAATTTTTGTTACATTATAGATAGTGTAACTGATGACATATTACTTAAGGGGACTGAAGATTCCATGAAAACCTTCTTTGCAAAAGTTCTTGGTCCCAGTAGGAATCAGCCTACCTTTTATGTCGGTAGGAGATACCCAGCTCTTAAAGACAGAAAAATCTATATTCATAAAACATTTAAAGATCTAGAGATTCTTCAAATGCAGTTAGACTTGGGAAATAAAGTTATTTACTGTAAGCTGATGTTCCTTGTTATGCATAGTCCATGTGTATTTTCCTAACCCACCCTACTCAACAAGGCGTCCCTGAAGTGCCCTGACAATTTACCTGGACCTCCCAGCAATAGATAGGAACTCTTGGTAACGCTTCTGAAGTGTTTGGGACCTGTGGAGATGACTGAGGAATTCTGTTCAACTGACATGAAGCAGTACGACCAGGAAGACCTTAGGCTTCCCCTCAAAACAGGATTTTTCCAGTTTCCTTTACTCACAGAAAGCATTCACTCACCTAGGAAAGAACTGAATTTACATCACCACTTTTGCCACATTGCAGTCCACTGCAGGACAGTAGTACTTTCCCTAGGTCTTGAATAGAGTACAGAAAAGTAAATATGTAAGGGTGAACACACCTACTACATTCACCCCAGGCTCTGATCTTGAAGCGCCTCCCACAACAGTCAGGTGCACGAGTCCAAGACTGTTCTCGTCCGTACTATGGAAGTCAGAGCTCTTGAAGGTAAATTAGAGCAGGTAGTTCAAGCTAAAAGCAGCAAGGTGACTACACACAACGTGTATCTGGAATTCACTGGCTAAGCAAAGATCTTAGTAAGACATTCCTTTCTAAAACTTCAATTACGATATGCAGCAGTCAAACCAGACAATGAATAGGAAGCCAGAAACAATTAAAGTTTGCTAAAAATGCTGTTTTCATATATGAAAAACAAGGTTCTCTTTCTACTCTGTGGTTCTAACTTGCTACTGTCTCTTAACTGCATCCTAACCAAAGTTAACCTTACCACCTATCACATTAAACTCCTCCTTCTGTCTTCACTGCAGCTCTTTTGCAGCCCCCAAGCTAATCTGAAAATCAAATAGTAATAGCAATTATCCCCCTCTCTTATTAATGCTTAGTGGAAGTAGACCTTAGGAGGTTAAATGACTCATTAAGGCTCATAGTGTTTTACAGCAATCAAAAGTAGTAGGAAAGAATACAGCTCCATATGTAGAGTCAGGCCAGCTCCAATGGATATTCGTATAAATATTTACAGCTCCTTTTACAAAATTTTGCAGTAATATAAAAAAATTACAAATTTTCATTAACATTTGTATTTATTTACTTCAATGTAAAAAGTTCGCAACTTTTGTTAATAACGTATTAGGGACCTTTAACATTAGTCTACAAACATTGCATATTATGCACCACAGGCAATATTTCAGTGTGAGAATGGATTTTTGAAGATATTTGCAAATTAACATTTGATAGCTTTATACTGTTATAAATAAGTTTAACATTAACTAAAAGTAACGAGGTATATTAAGTACGAAGTAAGACACGCACATACTTGCAATTTAAACGGGCAATGCAATAGAAGTTAAAAAATGTTTAGAAAAGAATCCTTCTTCCTGAAAATAAAGCCATTATGTAAAGAAAGATCCCAGGCAATGGTTATTTAATGAAAGGTCCCAATGCACTCAGTTCTATGCAAGATGCACTCAATTCTATGCAAGCATAACAGGCTGCTACACGTGTCCCCACATCTGCAAAGGTAATTCCGGGGTTTGTTACTGCAAACTAGTTGACTGCCACCACATATTGTCTCAGTCAAGAGCAAATGGTGGTCTATGTATATTAACTTTGCCTAGGTTCTTCTTTTAATTAAACATATGTTTTATATCAACATATAAATCAAGAGGACAATGGATGGAAACACTTAGAGACCATAAGCACTCAGTTACCAAATGCAAATGAAATCCTTCCTTAGATCAAGGGGTTGTCAGAGAGAGGTTATGAGATCTTCTGATGCTACGTGCATCAGCAAAGAGGCAAGGTAGTCCTTATTCCAGCACGTCCGCCACCATCCCTACGTTACTACTTTGCAAGGGAACAGACTGGATCTGAAAACAACTCCAGAGGGCTCAGAACAAAACTTCAGGTGTAAAAACTAGAAGGTCACTAGGAAGCATCTTGTAATTAACCAAGGAACGCAGACAGACAGGATTCTGGCTCCAGCACAACAGCAAAGTATCTGCATTGGGTGAACTGAATAATATTTGGAAAAATAAATCTCTTTTCTCTGCTTTCCTGGAAGCTTACCCTGAAGGAGATGAAGTGAGCTTTGTCTTAATTTGTTTGCCCGTATCTTTACAAGCATTTGTAAAAATCGTTTAATTCAGATATTGTAAATAAACACCTGAATTCACATTTTACCTGAATCTGATTTATACTGAAGGACTACTCCAAATTAGCTAGTGTCTAGCATTCCTTAGCCAAGCGCACAGTGAGCAAAAAACATGGACAAGACACCTTTTAAAGGTGCTGAGGTCCCTAACACATTATTCTATTATCGTTTAGCTAGTTGCTTTAATTTGTGACTAACATCCCCACAGGCAGGAGGTGCAGAAGCATCTTCCAGCAACATGACATGAAGAAAACCCTCCAGCACACACTGCTCTAACAGAGAGCACATGGGAACGCAGATCCTAGGCAGAAATCGACATTTGTCTTGTCATTTGTACAGTGCTTTGTGTAAGAACCTGAATAACGTTCAGAGCATTGTTTAGGAGTAACCTAGTAAGAGCAGAAACATTTCAGCTGCCTCAGTTAAGACTATTGATATTGCTAGAGGCTTAAGGCATACACACTTAGCCAGTAAGTATTTATTAATGCTTTCCAAATTTCTAAACCTAATTATCTAATCTAAAAGATTACAGAAGTGCCAACGTATTTAGAGGAAACTGCCCCGTATTTCCAACTATACTGCAAGATGAACTTACCAGTTTGTTTGGATAACGTAAAACCACTGGCTGTACAGGAACTCCAGGAATAAATGCTCCTAGAAGGCATGTATGACACATAATTACTTTATAGCGTGTTTCGTACAAAAGTTTATTGCAGCAAAGAAAAAACTTATACAATTAATAGGCTGATAGCTGGTAGTGAAAAAATAAGATCTGAAAGTAGCCTCAAAAGTAATCTAAAGAACAAGCACTGGAGAATGACAATGTATGACCTTTTCAGCAGATGAACATTTAAGAATGTTTGCTTATATTCTCTGAACTACCCTCTACCACTTACATATATTGTCACATATACCAGTCAAAGCCCAGTAGCAAATTCAGCTTGATAAATGATTAAAAAAAACATATATATAAGCATGTGCAAGATAGCTAAGTCAATATATTTGCTGTGGTCAACAGTATTTTTTGGTGAAGAACCTACACTTTCTAATGCAAAAGAAGTTTTATATTTTTAGCAGAACAACATTGATTTATTGGAAATTTATAATCTGAAGTAGCAGAATTAATGTAACTCCCATTCTGTAGCTATGGAAAACTTAATAGTTAGAAAGTATTGAGCTAGAGCTATTGTGCAGAAGTATTGCTTAATTTCATAGGAAAATTACAGTTCCGATATATAAGTCACACAAGATCTGTAAGTGTCACTAGCTAACCATTTTCCTGGTTTCTAGCACAAAGACCGGGGAAGCATAACTATCTTGTTCAAGATTTCTTTGAACATCTTTTTCTCGTAAAAACAATTAATAAGGACAGCTTCTCTCAAACTATGTTATTTATATCAGTTTACTAAATTTTGTCTAATATTTTGATTAAAATTAAAAACTGAATGATGGAAGTATACTGAACTCTTGGCATTACATTTGCTCTACAGAATAACTGCCCAGATGTAAAAGTAGTAATTGTTAACGAAGCATAAAGATCTTTAAATGAAGGCTGTGTGAATGGAATCTTGCAGACATTTGGTTCTTGGCCTAATGGTACTTTTGATTCAGACTTCAAGAACAACAGTCTAAGAAACTTTTGAAAGAATTTGAAGATGACAAAATCTGCATAGTAGATGACACCACCAAACTAGACCAACTTGCCCAAACTCAAAATCAAAAATGTGTAGTAAGACCAAGGAGTGCAGGCCACATGAGTAGAATCGGGAAAGGCATCCTGAAAGCAGTTACTTGAATAGAGACCTACAGTAATTTAAGTGAGGAATTTTGAGGCAAAGGATTTCTGGGAGGCTAGATGGATACAGAAGTATGTTCCAGTGGGAAAAGACAGTCAAGAGGCAGACAGCAGCATGTACTAGACCAAAGGAAAGGAAGGTAGAGTGGGATTTGAGGCAGAAAGTATATGGTGCCTGTAACATCTATGGCACTGAGGGAGGGCAGGACATCATGGCTTTAATGAAGGGTTCACACTGGTTTTCAAAGCACGGCCAGGATTCAGGTGGAGAGAGAGGGAGA
>NW_010427649.1:6955-20638 GCF_000710305.1 Buceros rhinoceros silvestris | reverse complement strand
AAAGAGCAAAAGAAGTGGATGTTCTCCTAACCACCACTCCTCCTTCTGAAAAGGTAGAGAGCTGAGGGTGGGGGGAAGAAAAACAATTTGAATGTTTGTTCAGGAAACAATACTGAGATTCCTTCAGCTAAATGAACCACTGCAAGGAATCACAATGCTGACTCAATGCATTATATTCTAATAGCGATATTTAAGTTGTAAGCAGCAAAAAAAATAAGACACACAGTAAGACCAGAACACAATGAGCCAGGCAGAAACCTAGGATGTGTCAAAACACACATTCACAACTGCCTCCTTCACTGCAGCTTCCTCACTCACCATCTCCATACCTACACCATAAAAGCAAGTTTACATTAAACACTGGAAGTTCACTGGCTCTATAGTAACTGCAATTTACAGCTTCAACAACATTCAGTGTTATACACTCTACTAATTTGATAAGATAAAAGGGTGATACCAATTGAAAGGCGCTTAGAATGTCGATGTTAAATTAAAAAAATATTATAAAAAATTAGTCTCTGTAACAGTGCTATACTGGCAAGATTCTTGAACTATCTTCACCAGAATGCAACCCAACAGAAGAGTTTGGGAGGAACCAAACACAGCAACAAATGCTGCATCAGCCTGAAATAGATACTTGCTGATACCTTAAGCTTTATAGTGTATCTAAATAGCTAAACGCTACATGACAGACTCAAAATAGGGAATGGAGGGGGCAAGAGGAAAAAAAAAAAACCAAGAAAAGAAAAGAATACCACAAACAAAAACTCAGTAAGAAACATCAGTCCTCCATCTCATATGAATCTCAAAAGCCAAGAAAAAAAAACCAACCCTGAATTATCTAGCACATTTTGCTCAAGAGCAGAACTACAATCCTTTTGTAGCATCAGAAAGTTTCTATTCCAAATCTACTCTACTGCAAGATTTAACTCAACTTCAGTAACAGCAAACAAATTACAATGCAAGTGGTATTTCAGAAAACGAATATACAAGAACATTCTGTAGAGAACAGAAAAGAGAGCATCATACCTACCAGGCTTGAATGTAATTAGACAGGAACGGTTTGTGCAAGTGCCCTCTGGGAATATCATTATCTTAAAGTAAAGAAAAAAGTTGAATTTAAGAACTATTTCAATGTGGATTTATCTACAAACACATTTTTTCCAAGCTAAAATTAACTCATTACAGTAAAAAACTTTTAGGGAAAAACAGTTCAGTGCTCAATTAGTGCTCAATACAGAAGTTAAGTTCTGTCTTAAAAATATTTTTGTCTGTGAATTTGCCTCTTTTTTGACCTCTGATGATAATTCTGTTCAATTGGAACATTGACAGTAATGAGAAACACTTGTGAGTTTGAGAATTCTCTCAAAACGCTTTGGTGATGATAAAAATATCATATTCTGTTTTGCACCAAAACAAATTTCATGCTCCCAAGCTACCTGTTAGCAGGCTAGAAAAAAATTGCTATTTTCTTTTTGCATTTATTTCTTGGCATGTACACAAATGCCAGAATGATAAAGGCTGAAAATATCTAAACAGAATTCTAACAAGGCAAAAAATGCTCAAGTTGAAACAAATGCAGAGGAAGAGATTAGATTGCTTAAAAACCCAAAACGCTTCAGACAGCAAAAAGCCAAGAACTGCTGAAATTTCCGTTACAGAACAAGACATTTAAAGGAAATAAATACCTATTGTAAGGGGACAAAGCAATGGACTGGAACCAATATTACTAGTTTTATTGCTCACTCTGGTACTAGCTTGCTAGATATTCTGGAAATCAATTCAGCTCTGAAACTCAGTTTTTTCATCTGTAAGTAAGAATATTTACTTTTTAAAGTGATTTGAAATCTGTTGATGAGAAAGCTACATATCACTTTTCTGTTACATTGTTCTGAACTGTTTATAATGTTTCTGCAGTCCAGTATGCAGATGCAACCGCTATAGTAGCAACAATGCCATGAAAGACATACTGTATCTTAATCTCAAAAGTTCACAGGAATGCTTCAAATTTTCAAAATAATCACGCTTCCTTTCCTTACTGTCTTCCAAGGCACATTACAAATAGCCACATTTCAAGTGCAGAAAAAACCCTGAGCCACTTATTTTGACAATGTTTTCATCATTTGGTCCAATAGAGGTGAACTCCAGTTACTGGAACATCTGAATTGCTTGAGCTATCGTGGCCAATATCGCATCTCCAGCAGTGACAGCATGCCAAAATCTTGAGAGGGCAAGATCACACAGCACTCGCCCACGTATTCTGCTGAGCACCTCATTATTTTCTTAGAGGACTTTCTAAACCTGCTGTGGTCTCTCCACTTAGTATCACTCAAGAGAGCTGTCTTCCCATGTGCTTACCCCGTCTCCCCTTGAAACACACTGCAGTTAAAAGCTAGTGTTCTGTACAGGTAAGAATTTTACGTTATATCTTGTAGAAAGAGGGGGAGAAATCCTGCCACCCACAAACCATCTACAACATCCCAGAAGGAAAAAGCTAAACTGCATATCCAAAGCCTGGAAATGCCAAATATCATCAGTCACATAGCAGCAGCATACAGTACCTGTGGCCATTTACCATCAGACTGAGCACGCCTCTTTATCTCTTCAACAGTTTTCCTGCGAGAATCCTGGTCTGAACGAGATACAAATACTGGCCGGATGTATTTGATTAGAGCTGCAGAGAAGGGCAAACAAAAACAAGCAAACCAGCCTTTATTTCTGCTTTGTTTGAAAACAATTCCCTCTCCCCTCCCCAATGAGTAGTCCTCAGGATAAAAGTTTTGGCCCAAGTACACAACTACTTTACTATATTACACTGCAAACTTAAATACTGAGCTGAATTGTTAAAATTTTATTGAAATATTTTCATGGATTCCTGTGAGGAAAACAATTATCACAGTTTTGGCACTTTAGACTTGTTCAATTTTTAATAGATCAACACACACACACATCACAGATGATTTAAAACATAACTGTACACATTCTGCATAGTTTTCTGTAACAAAGCAGCTGTGGCTACTATAAGCCATTTCCTCCTATCATAAAAATCACAAAGTATGCAGCCACCTCCAACCCAGCAAAGTAGCAGGAATATCCCTATGCAAGTGTTTCCAAAAGACACCCTGTGGGTCAAACAGCCACTGTCTTTAGAGCTTTTGCCTCCTATGACAGCTCATCTTCACTGAAGGTGTACCAAAGATACTCCATGTGCAGATTATGTTATGTCTTCTGGGGAATCAGCATCATCAGAAGAAAAAGCATGCTTATTTTCTGAGCTATCACCTATTTGCTTGTTCCTCATACTAGATGAATCAGATCCTGGCTCAGTGGGAAACATCTTACACACAGCCAGACACAAAAGCATGAGCAAGAATCAGAAAGCAATCCACAATATCCTCTCCATGCACATCTGTCACAAGGACACCAAGGCCCACTCCACTTACAAAGTAATAGGGAGCATATACGCGTCTTGCAGTGTCAGAAAGCGCTACAAGAGAAGCATCTTCAAATACACTACTTCACGCTTTTATAAGTGGGTCATCTTCAAATACCTTTTTTTTGTGTGTCTTGTAATCATATTTGAAGATTCAAGAGTCACTAAACCATTAGCTATTCTATTTGCCTAAAATACAAATATATTTTTCATATTTCTGACTGCCATGAGACAAGTTCACTGACAGTAGCTGTATAATCTTCTTTTGTCAAGGATAGACTTGCTGCATTAATGGATCAGCCAGAGCTTAAAGTGTGAAGAAAAAAAAAAAAGGCGTAAGGAGCTACAGTCCTGTACTCAGCAAAAGCTGGTGGTTCTGGTGTGACCCCACCAGCATTTTAACTAGCAAGTCACCAAAATCCTTCTATGGTTCTGTGAAACTAACCCGTCACACCCTACAGCAAGTTCCCAAACATTCTGCCAGCCTCTGAAATACTGCTTTTATCCCACAAGTTGCCAAAGCTTAGGAGACAGTATCAGAGAAGAGTTACCATACTCTTGCAGTTTTTCCTACGTGCCTACTCTCAGACATTATTAATAAATGAGTGCTTGCTAGGGGAGTGAAGATCATCATGTGCCAGCTGGGGTCGCTACTGTGGGAAGGTAAAAAAAAAAAAAAAAAAAAATCAACCAAACAAAAAATCCCAAACCAAACATGCATAAAAACCAGAAAAAAATCCCCCCAAAACAGAAGAAACAAAAAATGCAAAGGAAACCATACTTGGTTTCATATCTACTAGTTTCTTACTAATACTAGTCCTGACCTTTCTATTACTCTTGTGTAGCAAAAACAACACTATCAAGTAAAAGAAAGTTAAAAAGACTCAAACATCCTCAACCTTCACCCTGAAGTTTCTTTTACATTAGGTCCAAATGATGGAACTGAGGTTACTTCAGGTCAAGGAATGAACAAGACAATTCCAGAGATCCAAGGCTCTTAGCTAAGGATATGCTGCAAGCAGGGTCTTCTTCTAATACGTGAAATTAAGCAAGCAGACAGATTTTACTTCGGACAGTATGACAAACATCAGACTACAGACAACTTGCCAATTTTGAGTCTCTAACCACTCCTGTAATCTCTATCTGAAAATTGGATGGGCTTACAGTGGTAACCTGGGAGCTTTACAGTTACATCCTTCCCAAAAGCAAGCTACTGCAATGTTACCAGGCTCCAAAATAACACACTGCAAGTCATCTTACAAATGGACACCACCACAAACAGCAACACACCCACATGCAAAGAGTAACTATTACAGTAAGCTGGAAAAAGACCAGAGACAACTGAAAGCTTGGTTTCCCGTAGATTTGTCCTGCCTTTTGAATTAGATGATGCAAAATAGGCTGCAAAGTAAGTTCACTTCTTTTCTCATGGTTCAGATGCTATCTTCATGCAGCTCGCAGAACTTAGTATCTTTTAAACCATCAACTTTCTTTCAAATATGTGTGAAGCCAACATGATTTCAACCGGTCACATCAAATCTTAGCCTAACAGACAGGGTGATAATATTCAGGTCCTTAGGGATCAGACCAAAAAGCTGACTGAATTCTTGTTTTAACATTAAACAGCAACCTAAGATCCTGTTTTACACCAATCTAAGTTGGTGTAAAACACCAACTACCAGACTCTTAGTGGCTAAGTCCAACAATTTAAGTGAGATTGAAACTCCCAGTCATCAGTAAGAAGCTAAAAGTACATACCAAAAGAAGGCTAGCTCTGTCCTTGCCTTTCCTCAGATACTCTTCTCATAACCACTTCCGAAAACAGAGCACAAGGCTACACAAATCTCTACTCTCACCACATTTTCATGTTCGGTAAACAGACAGGAATTTGAAAATTCAAAGACTGTACCAAGTCAGTCTGTGCAAGAAACAGACAGGATCAGGGACAAAGGTCTGTAAAGAGAAGCTGAGAAACAAACCAAACAGGTGAACAAGATGAGACTGTGGTCAGAAGTCAAGTCAATCATAGGGAAGCCTGGAGTCAGTACTGTAAGGTAGTATGTATATCAGGCAAGGACTAGAGGGCAGGAGCACAAAGCAGCGTGCGTGAAAATTCTTCAGACAGCTGGCATACTGAGCAGCTAAAGGAAACAAGCAGAACTGTGCAATATACTTAATGAACAGAATGTAATCTTAACCTTCTCTGCTCATCCATTAACCGTCCAAGACCAGTTGTAACCAAGTAGTGAAAACCACAGCCCAAGTATTTAGAGATGCTCAAAGGTGTGATTGCCCATCTCCTCTCACTCCATTAAAACCACCCTTAAAGTATAAAGTCTAGTGAGTGATAGCAGACAATCCCTCAATTCACAACTGACCTTGTCAGTGTCACTATCCCATCTTTTTCTCCAGAAACATCAGTCCTACTTGCTGTAGTCACTCTTATCCTCAATTTCAGCTCATTACAAGTAGTCCTGAAGACAGGTGACGCATGCTATACTCAACCTTCTTTGGCAGGTGTCTGCAGTTTAAACAGTACTGCCAGTAATTCACCACAACCTCTGCCTTACAGAACAGCCAGAACATCACAGGTATGCTAACCAATGTTCTAGCACGAAACAGGCTTTTAAGACAGCCTGCAAAAATTCAGTATTGCTTTAAGTAATTGCAGGGTGGCAGCTCCAATTGATTTTGGAACAATAACTGCCATGCAATCATTTTAAGCACCAGCTGATGCATAAGCAACAAAAAGTTTCTTTCTGATGAGCTGAACACATACAATCAGTGTCAATGAATTTCTCAGGATAACAGAGAAAAAAAAGAAGATATTTCACCTTTGTTTTTTCAGGCAAATGTGGGTG
This sequence comes from Buceros rhinoceros silvestris, assembly GCF_000710305.1. NCBI lineage: Eukaryota > Metazoa > Chordata > Aves > Bucerotiformes > Bucerotidae > Buceros > Buceros rhinoceros. The sequence continues at coordinate 14,344 of NW_010427649.1, read as the reverse complement.
AGGAGATCTTGTTTGAAATCAAGATATTAAGTGCTATTTAACATACAATAGAAGAAAGTATCATAACAAACCATTCAAATTACACTTGACAGTTACAACCATATGGTAGATATGATGGCACCGTGACTGGTCTACAAGGCATCAGAGAACACAAAAAGCAATGGAACAGCAACGTGGCAACCAAACACCGTTCTTCTAAAATGTATTCATACACACATTTTTGAGTAGGCATTATATTTTTACCACTGCAGAAACAGCAGAGTGGCAGATTGCTGCAAAAGCAGAGGATGCTGAACCTAGGGCTTTCACTTGGCCTCTCCCCCAAATCCCATCACATACATTCCCGATACACTGAGATGGCGGCCTATAGAGAGCTGTTACAACTGCCTCTGTTTGCATTTAACATGGAGGCAAGCTGTGTAATACAGGCAGACTTGCAGTGGGATATCCACTTACAGTATTTACTCCTTGATTTTTTCCTACTATGGGAAAAAATAGAGATTACTCTTCTAAGAGCAGTTGCCCTCTTACACGTTCTGTAAGGGCTTACAAAACAGTGCTTTTCAGTCTTTAACTTCCATATCTCGGCCTTAGCTTTTAAGAGCTGCCTTACTCAAACCAAAATGCTCATAAAGTTCTGAACTCAAGCCTTTTCTAATGAAGTAATATCTAATATGAAACCTGCTCTTTTCAGGAAAGAAGAAAAGAAATTTGCAAGAGGCACAGAAGTCTTCTGGAGAATATAGAAAAAAAACATTAAGGTTCCAGAAGAAAACAGATTTCTGTGTATATGGACACAGGGACTTAAAAATGGGTAAAAAACTCAAATGCAGACACAACAAATACACAAAGTTGTATCAATGCACAAAACTGATGTCAGCCAAAAGTAGGATCTTTTCCACTTGGAGTTACATGGTTCTTAAACAAAGAGTGTTGTTTTAGTTATGGTCTTCTACATGAGATTTGTGAAGTTAGTGGTAGTATCTTATCAGAGCAACAATCGTACACAAAAACATATACTTTGACCCAAGCCTGAACCAACCACTAAAGCTAAGTATGTGTCAAGAACAACTTCTCTGAGTCTATCTAAATGCTTAGCAGATGGACCACCTGACCGAACAGATACCAAGTATTCATGGAACAGAGGCAGTGTTAATGTTTCCCAATTTCCAAAGAGGAAGGCAGGAAACACGCAGTCTATAGGACGAGGAGAGATCAGGAGTAGGAGGTAAATAATCAGTGTTCTCTTTAGCTTTAACAGAAGTAAATCCATGGTATTTGGATTGGTCTTACAAAATGTGATCTACTTCCTTTAAGGACTTCTTGAGGAACAAAGATCCTTTTCATATCACAAGGATTGCTGTTTGCTTTCACACCTGCAATACCTGTATGAGGGCATGGCTGGATGTTTTAGCTTCCTACTGCCAGTTTAAGAAGTATTTTATGAAGACAGTTGTATCGGTTTGAAGGTATCTTATATATTGTAGTGTGTAACTTCCACAAATGATATTAACAAGGATGCTTAAAAAGTGAAGGTAGTTTAGGCATTCCAGCAGCAGTTTAAATGAGAAGTAATTACTACTGAATTTATGGGGGAAAAAAATCCAGTAAGTCCCTAATTCCAACCCAAAAATAAATCCATATCTATAATGCACAGGTGACAGTGCAACTATTTAAAGTCTCTCTGAGAGCACTCCTGTGAGGACTGAAATATTGCAGGACCGTCTGAATGCCTACAGCCTCAAGAAAACACTGAATTTTGAAATGGAAGTTTTTAAAGGAGAGGATGAAATGAATATGCTTGGCAATAACTTCAAGATGCTCCTCAGAACTGGAAAGCTCATTTGTGTACTCAAGGTAGGCTACAATGCCAAGATAGCATAGGACACTGCCATTTGAGCTGGTGATCTTAACAGTGTTTAAGCTTCTGATTTACAGCATATAAAGAGATATCTGTCATGCCTTCACCTTACAGCAGTTTCTTCCAAAAACAGGCTTAAGGACTGCTTTGATGAATCTCAGAAGTACTTAAAAGTGAGATCCTCACTGAAAAACTGTGGGTCTACCATGGTTCTTTTCCTTATACGCTTTGCAAGGTATGGGAAGAAGGTTGTGGGGAGAAACTGGGATGGAAAACTGGAGGATTAGGTTGTGTAACAGAGCTGATGAGTAAGTAATTTGGCATCTTTTAAGTTCTGAAATGAAAACATACCCAGCAACCACAGCATAAAATATTTCCCACTGAATTGCTTATTTCTTGTCTTTTAGTCACAATGCTCAAGAAAGGCCTATAAAGCACTTTCAAAAGATGGGCTTGAACAAAAAAAAAAAAGTGAGTTTTAGATGTGGGTAAAAAGCACACAATAGAATTGACAGTTTTTATAACACAACATGGTAATCTCTTCCTCTATAGCTCTTCTGTATTCTGGCAAGTACAATTGATCTCCTTCTCCTTTATAAACTTAAGCTAACATATCCCCCCACTCATTTCACAGGTACCAACTTCCTCTTTTTCAGAGGGTGAGGTTACAGATGTCGACAAGTTGCTTGAAGTTTAAACTAGCTTATCACCTTAAATTTAGTTTTTGAAAGTTTAGACCACAGATGATGTTTCAATCACAAAAGTTGTCCAACAAAATCCCCCCCAAATCATATTTCCCAACAAATCTCCTTTTTATTGAAGTAATTCTGCAGTACCACTGACCACTTCAGCAATGAAAAATAACTTTTAACCAGATTGCTTTTATCAGCCAAAGTGAAATATAACTACCCAGCATTCATGCAAAGAGCTTGTCCTGACTTGAAGCTGGGTCCAGTAGACAAAACAAGAAAGTTTAAAAATCTGTGCTGATGAATGACCTAATCTAACTTCTTCAGCCAATATAAGGTGCAACAGATTCCTAGATGTCATCTTCCCTGAGCTGCACACTTTACAGTCCAGCAAATGTCACATCCCCAACTCGCCAAAACTCTGGAAAGCCATTATGCCGAAATACACGTCCTCTTTCAGCATCGCGGTGATGTGCTCTGTCTGTTCTGGCATTTTCTACATGCAGATACTGACTTTTTAGATGATCACTGAAATCTCATGCCATCACACAGCTTAGACCTGGCAGTGCTGGCTTAACAGTTTAACTTGATGATCTTAAAGGTGTCTTCCAACCAAAACAATTCTGTGATCTTGTTTAGATCTGGACAAGCGGTTCATCCAAAGTTTGAACTAGTGCGTGCTGAGAGGGTAATTTACTTCACTACTGACTACTAACAGAAGAGGTCATAACTCTGTCAGAGCAAAAGAGCATTTTAATTTAGTTTTTCTTTTCTTTGTTTTCCTAAAAAGAAGGAAGTTGTCTGAAAGAGCCACAAGACTTCAGTCTGCTTCTGAAATTGAACTTTGTGGTCCAGGAGAGCTGCCTCCAAGTTAGAAAGCAATAAAACACTCATACACAAAACACACTTGTGGAATACTTCCAATCCTATAGAGAACATGCGTTTAATCATTTGGACTTGAAAGTGGATCAAAAGCTTAGTATCCCATGACTGGCAAACTAAGGGTACAATAATACAGGCAGCTGCTCCAGAAATCTATTAAAATTCTTTTAGAACCAATCTTGGTAACCAGTTAGCAATCAGATCTTTCTGGGACTGCTAAAGCACCTGTCCCTCTGGTTCATAACGTACAGTGTCCTGAGAAACGCTGTCAGTACGTCAAAAAGCCAACTTATTTATATCATGTTTGGATATTCTAGATGAAGATCTACTTTTCAACCAAAGTCCTCATTCTTGGAAATAAGCTTTTTTTTTTATTTACATGCTGAAGTTTGCTGAGTTAAATGAATGGCTGGCTCCAAAACTTCACTGGAGATGGTACAAGTTTGCAAGATTCACAAATATGAAGAATGTAAAACCCAATTTTGACCTTTCTTGGATAAATTCTACATGAACACCTAGAATGCCGACAACTCATCATGCAATCCAAGGAAAACATGATCAGCATTTCAAAGATGGCATAAGGCAAATACCAGTGGTCCAATAACATGAAATACATTTTTGTGTATGTAAAGAACTGTAAATAACATTGGAATTAAAATACTATATCGAAGGAGGAGAGGATAGTCAGTACCATCTGCTTCACAAAAACCCTCTTTCAAGCAGTAAAAGAAAAATAGATCTGCACTCCACTGGAAAACTTTTGCTAAATTTTAAGCCAAACCAATCATTACAGTGATTACTCACCTCTCTCTTAAGGCCCATTTACTTTAATAACACAAACTGATGAAATTAATGTTGCTCATATAAAAGTATTCCTCTAAAAACAAAAAAGGTTTTTGAACTCAATCCCAGTTATGACCTTTGCCATGCCTCATTTCCACAGCATTTTTCTGAGCACTTTATAAGGGACTACAGCGTTTTTGTGGCTGCATGACAAAGCAAATGCAGGTATACAGGACAAAATACTCATTTACTTGACTACGCTGTTCACACCAGTAATATTCCATCAACTCACTGTATGTAGTTTTCTGGGTTTTCTGTTTTTCTGTGACAGGTTTTGCTCACACAAGAAAAAATCCAGGGAGTAATTTTCAAAATTTATTTTAGTAAGTCTAGATTTTCAATTGAATCCTTTATAAGCTACCTTCAAATTAAATTAGATATATAGTGTATACTTCTTAGGTATATAGTATAGTTTGAACTACTCAGTATGCTTTAGTTGTGCTACTTTCAGAATAACTACAACGTCCACATCCTGACAGATTCTCCTCGGGCTTTCCCACTAGTCCCCACTGCATCTACTTCGTGGAACAGTTCAGCAGCTATTACAGCACTCTGTCAAATGCCATTCTGTCATTCCACATTTCAGGAACACAACATGGCCTGGAATCACCTCATCTAGTTTGTGTCCTTCAAACGGTCCAGCTGCGAGTAAAGGAGCTGAGCTAGCAACTATTAATCAGTCAATTAAGTCAGCTGAGAAAAAATATAAATCTGTCCCCGCTTCTATAGCTGCACTGGTCCTGAAGCCCCAGCTGGCCTGAATACACCTATACTGTACAGGAGTGTCAACATATCCCCTCACAACAGTTATCTTCTTTTAGTACTGGACAAAGAGTTCAATTTCTGTTTCCACACTATGCTTGTTTGTATACATTCGTTTTTAAAAAAACCACGTGCTTGCATCCTTTTTGTTCAAAGCATCTATTCATTTTTATACAGATTTTTCACTGCCACAAACTTTTACTAAACTCTATCAGACAAATAGTCAGTGAAATAGAGATACAGCTACAGTTCTGGCCTGAGCTTTACCTGATACAGAGAGAACTTTACACCAAGAGATTCCCTACATGAAGCTTCCAGATGTAACCACTCGCCATCTGTGGCCATGTCTCAGCTTCTGCTTTTAGGTACATTCCTAAAACCACATTGTCTAATGAAATTTAAGGAGGTTGCCAATACCAACAGCCTGATTACACCTAGTCATGAAGGAACTCAAAGCTTTTGTTTAGACTTTAAAATAAGGAGTCCCTACCCACAGCCAAAGTATAATCTTCTGTCCTTTTTATCCTACCCTTAAAACTTACACGATGAGACACAGAAAGATTCTTTGAAGTTTGCTGGTCCTTAGACACAACATGGTGGGCTTCTCCAAAACTCATTCCCACAAACTTTGGTTAGAAGTCTAAAAGCTTACACCGTTTTTTGGCAAAACTGCACCAAAAGTCATAGGTCTCTCTCAAGCCTTTGTGAGCATCAAAGTTCGTAGGTCCAAAGACTCGGCAGTTCCACTGACTCGGCCATCTGCATTTCTTATGCCTAAATCTGAGTGCACAACAATCTGCTCTTGCTCATCTCTCACACCCTGCTTGAAACAAACTCTAGTGGCGTGTGGAGGATTAGTAACGCTCCCTCCAGGCAGGGTACCATTCAAAGCAGATGACATTAATAAAATGTATTTCTGGGATGGCACCCCAAGTCACAGCAAAAAAAAAAGTTTTGGTGGACTTTTTCTATAGCCTCAGCTTTTGGTTCTACAGCTTTGTCCTAACTTGCTTTTCTATTTGTAGTGGCTTAAAAGGCTGCAACTTCACTGCAAATTTAACCATGAGTTCTGTAGGACTGTCCTGTCTTCACAGAATGATAGTTTTGGAGAAAGGGGAAAAACACACCCCCCTCCTATTTTTCCTACTGACATTCAAAGCAGACAAGCGAAGAAAAAAAAATAATCTCACCATTATAGCAAAATTTTCTTTGTATTTCAGACCTTCTCATACACAACCAGTGAACTTCCTCAGTAATCATTTTTAATTGTTCTTGAAAAATTAAGTATTTGCCAACTTACTTCCCCAAATAGGAATATCTTTGCTTTCAGCTTTCATCACAATGGAGGCAAAGGTCATAGTTACTGGAATGGCATCAAAGTAGGAAGAATGGGGAGCCACAGTTAATATTGCTGCTTCCGTCGGCAGTGCCCGTCTGCCTTTTACATTTATCCAGTGGAATCCTCCAGCAAGCCACATCATTCTCATGATTGCTTTCAGCAAAACATCCACTATCCTGTAAAAGTTAAGATAACAGTTATGCTGCCACAGGAATACTTTAAAATAATGAAACAAAAAGCTTCACAAGCATGACAAAAGTACAGATAGGATACACTGCTTAAACAGAGATGTTTTGTTTTCTCTTTTTCAGCAGATTTAAGACCACTTCCAAGGTAAGATGTCAATCAATTTAATTTCATGCCTGAATATTAACGCTTTTAATAAAAGTAACACTAAATTTTTTAATAAAAGTAACACTAAATTAGATTCAGACTACGACAATTGAGTTTCTTCTATACAACGTCTAACAATGCTTTCTAGTAAAACCAAAAAAGCTCTAACAAACGGAGTCCTGAAAAATGCTATCAGGATATTGCTAGAATGCAATAACCCTGATTCTTGGGTTCAAGTCTACCCAAACAAAACGGTCGAGAAATGTAGATCAGAGATTCTCAAACACAGAGATGCCTTCGGAACATATCTGGGAGCTTTGGAAATATTTTACTTTCTTCCCTTTACCTGATCTCTTCCTAAACTGCTTTGTTTGGTTGTGGTTTCTTATTGTTGTAGGGTTTTATTTGCTTGTTCTTTAAACTACCTGACAGTCATGAAAAGAGAAACATTTACTTTGAACCAACTGAGTGCAAAAACCAAACATCACAAATTGTTACACTCACAGGGATTGGAGAGCAGGGTGACACTGAAAACTGGATGAAATAGGGGAGGGACAATTTAAAAAGCTTCAAAATAACTGCATGCAAGATTGAAGGCAGTCCATTACTTCTTTAGTTATTATACTGATATAATTCCAAATGAAATGTGACATGCCTCTGTGACTCTCAACCTCTTTCCC
>NW_010427649.1:0-6869 GCF_000710305.1 Buceros rhinoceros silvestris | reverse complement strand
TTTCCCTCCTGTGATGCAAAATTCTTCCCTCATGCTAGTGTCAGCTCTTAATTTTAAAGTTCTTTACAGATGAAGTTATACACTCCTATTTTCTTGCTCCTCAAACAACAGTTTTCATGGATGGGTGAATACTGTCTTACATTCTACCTTAATTAGCATTCCAATATTGAAGCAACAACAGACTTATTAATGAGCACCAAAACTGAGGGCTTGCCTGTGTGAGATTCAACAGAAGTTTTGTAAATTCATGACAGGGTAGCAACAACAATTTAGAATATGATATCTGGGCACATTGCATAGTGTCAGTGTTCATAACAAGAAGTTGACACTACAGGAATATTTGAAATTGAAAGATGTCACAATAAGCTTTGTACTACATCCTCAATAAAGATAAGAGGCCAGAGATTATCAGTTTTCCTCCCTGTAATTCCTGGGTCAGTTTCCCATCTGAGGAAAGTTTAAATAATAATTTTTATATTTTTCTTTTGAAGAGAATAGCAGGTCTGTGGGACAGATATTTCCTGATATCGCTATTCTAGCTGCCGAAATAAATAATGATTCTCTCAGTATTTAAACATATTAGCAACTGACTCACTTTCGCCACCAGGAGAGGGGCTTTTCAAGATCTTGCTCATCACATCCCATTGAAGCAACGAATGCAAAAGGCCAGGCCAGCAACATCATAAAAGCAGCAAAAAACAGTCGGATAGGAAACAGAGTCAAGGTCATGAAGGCAATCTGCAAAATCCAAAACAAATGCATTATTCTAACACAATATTGACCCAAAGTGTAAACAATTCCTAGAAACTGTTGTAAAGCCTTAACTTAAAAATCGTAACTATAGCTGAAACACAGCACACTCTTTAAAGCTAATGCAGTCTTTACTTTCCACACTTCTTCATACCCTATGTTTGTCAGTGAACACATCCACATGATCTTTTCCCTTTCTGCAGTCTCACATTAGGTAAATATTTAGCAAGGGTGTATTTTAAATGTTACTGCACATCAAAGAAGTCAGTTCATCACAGCAGCTCCCAGCCAGTGATGCTCACGTCTTCAGAAGGCCATTCATGTGGCTATACAGGACCAGGGCACCATCAGCGGCACCACCGGTGGCAAAGAAACTGCACGGAGGCTTCTGGACAAACATTCAGACATGCATACAAGTTTAAATTCCAGGTCTATGCTAACAGGCACAGCTCCCTGGAAAGCAGATGTTTTCAAGAAGTTATCCTCCCCTGGGAAGCCACAGCGAACCTAGTTGCTTCTGCACCTCTTCCTAGAACTCTAGTTCTCAGAGAGTCCATTTCCAGCCAGTCATCACTCTGCCTTCAAATTTGGTGAAAAACATACCATGGTAGAACTTCTCTTAGGTCTTTTGACGAATTCTCCCAAGGGCAGGGCCTTTCCTGAGCTGTTTGGAGTTGTTTCCAACTGTCCTTCAGAACACACAACCCAGCAACTCTCTGTGCAATGACCCACTTGCTCCAGGTAACAGTTTCAGGAGTCAACAGCCCCATCTTTCTCACTCAAAAGTCAGGAAGAAAGAAAAAAGCTCAAAATGGAGGAGGGATCAGCTTCAGATGACTGCCTAATGGAGACAGGGAACTGAAAACTGAAGCTGACTGGGGTACCACCAATGATCCTCAGGCTGAACAATGGAGGCTAGCAGAAGACAAAGACACTATCAAACAAGACCATGTAAAGAAAGAGATTTCAAAAGGAAGTATGCTACATATTCACAGGTGCACCAGATAAGGTAGAAAAACACTTTTCAGCATCACAATGGGTGGGCAAGGATGAGTAATGAGGCATAAGGTGCTGTCTCACGTGGTGCTTAATCTTATGCATCTCCAGGCTGCCGTGGAAAGCATTATTATTCATACTCTCCTTTTCTTCCCTGATGCAGATCTAGTCATCACACAGCTCAGTTTTCAGTTGATCAGTTCCTGCTTCCTCTTACTACCCAAACCAGCTCATCCTATAGCTGCACAAATCTGTAGATCTAGGGTAGGGAACAAAGAGCAGAAGAAAAGCCTAAGCTACCAGTTTCGAGCCCTAAGCTACCAGCCCCCTGCAAAGTCAGATTTTTCAGTGATGGTTTTCAAACTGGCACCATCATCTCCTAATAACCACAGTCTCACTCCCCCAAACAGGATTCCAGTCCCTGGGTGGATTGCTTCAGTTTGCAGAATCAAAAGAAAAAGGGAATTTTTTCTTAGACTTGCTAGTTTACCAGATGCACCAGTATAGCTCCCTAAACTGAACAGACTTAAGTCATACCAAACTCATGCAGCTCTCCATCCATAGACAAGACCACCATATCTAGCCGCAAATAGCAGAGCATTCATCTGCAAACGGGATAAGAGAGAACAGCTGCCTTCTAAGCTTGTAAAATAAGAAGGACCAGCTGTCAAGAAAAAAGGGAAACAAAGTGCAGGTGAGGACAGTCCTCTGGGATTCCGATCCCCTCACTCTCACTCCTCAAAGTCTCCTCCTATACCAGGGCAAAGCTGAACAGCAAGTGACTGTTGGTGAAGTATTCAGTCCTTTGCACCTCTGTAGCAATCCATTGTATCATGATCACTTCAGATTCACATCACAGAATGGGAAGTGGTAGTTGTATCCATAGTGTCATAAAAGATGGCATAAAGGTGTAGAAAAGGCCTCTTGGTCTTCTGCGTCCAGAGACAGCAGTGGTAGAAATGGCCAACAGGAAGCAGTTCCAAGCACACAGGTGTACAGGGCCTGGCTGTGACATCAGCCTTTTTTTTTTTTTAAAGCAGGTGGTAGTGCAGTCCCTGCTCACACAAGAAATTTGGTAGGAGAGAAAAGTAGTATGTTTGGCCCTGAAGAAGGCTAGCAATCAACAAAGACACTAACATCTGAAAAGTAGCTCAGTCTACATCTACATTCAGACAACACATTCCCGGTTAAGAAAGCTTCTACCCTGTAAAACATACACACAGCAGTAGTGTCCGTGTCAGACAAAAAAAGGGAGAAAATCCTGTTCCCACTGGCTCCTGTCAGAGATCAGAATGCAGAGGACATACACTCCTGCTCTGACCTAGTACAGAATCTTATTTTGCTGACTGTATTTCTACACATTTGAGACATTCACCAGATATGTTTTCTATTAAAATTACAAATACTATCTGGTAATAAGTCATATGTAAACACCTGTATTTGGGGAAACAGTTAAAAAGCCCTAATGGTCCATCTGAAACTGCACCTTGGGAGGTTCAGCTCATGACCAAATTTTTCAAGAGGGGTTTGACTACAGTTCATTGAACATCTGGTAGTCTATTGGATCCTACTAAGTTTTTCAGAAGTTGCAGTGTATGCTGTGAAAGACCTACGGACAGCAGGAAGGGAGAAGATGGTCTCACAGCTTGTAATGGAAGGCTGCCCTGGGAAACTGTACTCCACTCTTCTGTCAGAAGGGCTTCAATCTGATGTAAGGCAAGTAATTTAAACTAAATAGGTAACATATGTTCTCCTCATCTAGAGACTCTGCATTCAGATTTGAGTATGAACTTACAATGAAGGTATGAAAATATGAACTTAAGCCCTTTTTAAGTTCTCCAAAACATCAGGTCCTACATATCCAAGCACTGAGGAGGAGAATCACTGAGTTTCTCCCTCTGTATGTCTCTGTTTCCTGTCTTGAAAGTCAGTATCATACCTCTCTTGCAGAGAAGCTGGAAAAAACCCGCATCTTTGAATGTGATAAATGTAATAAAACCCCAGTTTATTCACAACAAAATGTGCATTGCTCACTACAAATTAACAGTCACATATTGAACAAAGAGAACAGAAAAATGAACTGCACATTTAATGTGGTGGAGGTTTTGAGTTCTTTTAAACATATTAGACAGACTACATCTTGCCCCCCACTTTCACTTCTTCACTATTACCATAGCTATAGCCTCAATTCACTAAAGATGGCACTGAAGGAGCTAGGAATTTGTCCCAACAGTTCTCTTACTATCCTCTTTCCCACTCGGTAAGTTCCCTGATTGACACAGTCACAGAGACAAATCACAAGAGTAGAAATTTTCATGTGCAACTAAGCCAATCTAACAGATCATTGCTGCTAAAGAGGGTGGTCCCGTTCGCTCTCCCCTCAATCTGTCCCTTGAGTCAGCTCTAGCACTTACTGAGCTTGCAATGAGCCAATACAGCTCATTAGAGTGAAGAAAAGCAATCCCAACAAAAGAAAACAATCAGAATACAGAAAAACACAATAATATGCTGGTTTAATGAGCCAGACCAGCTCACCAAGGCACTAAAGGAACACCAGCACTGGTGCAATAAAAGGTCGAGAAACACTGGAAGCAAGCAAAATATGGCATGCTGTAGTGTTTTTAAGTGGCAGAAAAACCAAGCTATGAACACTTTGTGACAGCTCCAGGAACACTTCTGCCAGTTCTGCAGAGGTAACTAGAATCGAGAGGTTTGACTTATGTGACAGGTGCCCAAAAGATGTTAGGATGAAAAAAAAATCATGTTTAATCAAATCACATCTGTCTTCCTCCCAAGAAAGAATCTTTTTATTACAGTACTGAAAAAAAAAAACTAGGTAGCTTCAAGAATGACCCCCACAGTCACCCTCAGGTCAGAGTAAAATAACTGTCATTTCTACAGCAAGTAAGAGACTCAGCTCTTAAATAGCCTCACTGCTTTTACACTCCTGTTACCTCCCATTTTTTATAAAGCTAATAAGAGACAATGTGAACAATTCCTTGGCACTCAGATTTCTTTTTGTTGTTGTTCTTCCTGTTTGCAGTTGTTTTGTCCTCTTGCTTTCCTCCTCTTTTTCACTCCCACAGTCTCAGGCTGAAATGTTCTAAAATGCATTTACTTGGATTAATAAGCAAAAAAGCTAATGTAACCTCTTGCAGAGTGCAGGATGAGGTGGTAGGAAGATAACAGAGCTACCTGGCAGATCACCAACCACAGACAACCTCTGTCAGGCAAAGCAGTCCTGTCTCCCATTCCCTGTGCTCACAGACTTCTTAATGTACCTCTAGTCCCCACATGTTCCTAACCTTCCTTGACAACCTTTGCAATCCCAGAGCTCAGCCCTGTGAGATTCACAGGGCACACAGAAAAATCTGTGACACAACATGTGCCTACAGCTGAACAGGAAGTGACTTCAGCTGTAATCCTTCATACCAAACCCTCTGTAACGGGCCAGGACAGCATGGAAGAGAACATGCTCTGCTGTAACCACACTGTAAAGCAGCCTCCTCGTTCCAGGAGTCTTCCTTTCTGGGAGAGCAGCATTTCTCATAAGTGGAACAGCTCTAGAGCTCTTCTTCAACCTCAATCTCCAGCACAACTGTTCTTTTAACCAGTGAAAAGGTTAGAAGAGCACAATGATGGTAAAGAAGGAAATCTATCACAGCTCTGTATTCAGCTTGTATGCTTCTTCTTCACATAAAACTGCGAAAATAAGACTGCAAGAAGGGCCGGGTTGAAGAACTCTGTGGGCTATACATGAATGAAAGCGTGCTCGCTTACAAAGCAAGACCGAGCCACACACTGGTGAGGCTATACCTTTAGATTCCTTCACTGGCGAAGCAGCTAAAGGTCTGTTAGGACCAACAACAGATCAGCAACGCTGATGGCTCCTGCAAGACTCAATACTGCAAAAACTGTGATGCGGGTACTCAGTCTTCTCAGCAGTATTTTTAAAATTCCTTATAAAGAGCCAGTGGAAAGCAACATTAAAAAGATACACTACCACTGCAAAATAAAATGTTGTTCCTGTTACGATCAGCTACAATCTTAGTCTATAGGAACACACTCTATCTCCACTTCCCCCTGCTCCCTGCAAGACTTCTCCTTCATTAATTACCGGGAAAACATGACTTAAGGGACAAAGTAAGGTTACTCAAAAAAAAAAAAAATCATTACAACTACGTGATTTATTGAAGAAGCTGTACGTATAAACTGAATGAGGCAGATGACACAAACCTTTTCTCCTTTCTCCCATTCAAACAACGATTTATCAGTAACCACTGAATGTATACAGGGAAAGTCGATTAAAAAAAAAGCAGAAACCTTTTCCACTGGAGTCTACTATGACTTCCCTGGCCGTCAGATACTTCTAACGAAGCACATTCGGTTGTTTTGTAAGCCAGGCCATACATGTCTTGCATAAAGTATCAGGACAGCAACAGGGCAATGCAACAATGAACTTTGCTCAGAATGTAAATTGAATTAAAGTCGGATCTAAAGCACCTCGGTCCGAGAGGTTCAATATTAATGGATCTTAATGTCCATGTTGACAGGCACTGTAGGCTATTAGGCCCCCAAACAACAGCTTTAAGGAACTGAAGTATTACAGTGACGACGACAGAGAAATGGCCATGCTGGGTGAGCCTTCGCCAGTATTTTCTCATCCTAGAAAGTGATCCAGATCTTACGGAAAGCCCAAGGCAAGGGCCACGGACTCTGAATATCCAACCACCTCCCGCTCACCGTGTGAGGCGGGCAAGGCAGGAAGGAAAAAAAAACCTGAACAAAACCCATGCACTGCAAATCTGCATTTTAGTACCGATCCCTGTCATCTCACGCTGCCTGTACAAGGCGTAAATTATCCGCAGGGATTATTTAGCCAGGGACAAACTTCAGATGCACGGGACGCCTCGGCCCGAGGATACCATAACCTGTCGCTGTACAAGAGTGGCCTCCACAGGACTGTTTCCCGACCACCATTTAAAAAACAAAAAAACTCCACACAAAAACATTTAAAAAAACCTAATTTTTTTTTTTTTAAGTGAAGAAGTTAAGGAACCAGCCCTCGGAGCGGCGAGCGCTAGAGCGGCCGGTGGCCCCTCGACCCCCGCGCCTCACGGCCG
>NW_010427648.1:9389-10087 GCF_000710305.1 Buceros rhinoceros silvestris | reverse complement strand
TCCCCACCTCACCCAGAGACGCCACATCATCCGGCCAAGGGCTGAATTTCTCCTGCTTTGAACAGAAAAAGCGTTAAGTAACGATAAAAGTGCCCTTCGTGGGGTGGGGATGAGGGTTTGGGGGGGACAAGCAGCACAGCGAAAGCCCCGGCGTGAGGGCAGGGGAGCGCGGCCACGCCGGTGTGACGAGGAAATTTAATGCATTAAGCCAGTTTTGGGGTTTTCCTTGAATTCCAGGACAGGGGATCCACCTAGGGTCACACCGAGCAGCTCCCGCTCTCCCAGCTCCTGTTCCCTGGTCACCCAGGGCTTGTTTTCCCCCGACCCCCCTGTTTCTGTCCCCTTCGCAGCAGTTCGAGGCTGGAGGTGCCGGAGGGCCGGGAGCTCCCCTTGGGTCCATCCCCAACGGACAAAGGAACCCCCAGGGAGCTCAAGCAGGCGGCTACGGGGCAGTGGAGACCCCCAGGGCCACCGTGGAGCTGCGGGTCACCCCCAGCCCTGGCTTTGGCGGGTCTTTGAGCCGCTAAAAGTGTGTTTGAACCGATATTCACGGCCTTACGGTCACGAAGCCCTAGCTGAGAGGGAGGAGGGATGTGAGACAAGGTGATGAGGGCAGCCCCGCGCTCCTCCGAGCCCCCTCTGCCCTGGGCACCCGGCAGGAGGGGCCCTGGGGAGGAGCAGATGCTGGGGGGGGGGGG
>NW_010427648.1:8809-9241 GCF_000710305.1 Buceros rhinoceros silvestris | reverse complement strand
GCGGGTCCGACCTGCCCAAGCCAAGGGAATGTGGGTGGGGATGGAAAAATCCGGCGCGGGCCTTCGGCAGAGCGGCTCCAGCTCGGTTCTTTCAGCAATTTGCGGCCCCAAAAGCCAATTTCATTTTGATTCCAAGGTTTTTCTGTATCATTTTGAGAGTCGTAGCAGCAGGGAAAGCCCCAGTGACCCCCCGTCGGGTGAAGGCAGCAGCGGACAGACACGTACAGACGGTGGGAATCGAGACACGGACAAATCACAGTTACAGCCAGATACGCCTGTTATATACCCCGAAAATATACACGGTACCCCAACACACAGACCCCCCGCCTACACCCAGCCAACCCCCGCCGTGACACGGAGCCAGCTGGGAATGCGAGGGTCTGGACTGGGGGCTGGGGTGAGCATCCAGCCGCCCCCGCCAGGGGTGGGGGG
>NW_010427648.1:8053-8634 GCF_000710305.1 Buceros rhinoceros silvestris | reverse complement strand
TGGGTGGTGGTGGTTCCTCTGTCCAACGTGGTCTTGGCCCCCCCCAGGGACAGCAGCTCCTCATGGTGGAACATTTCACTGGGTTTTGGTTGCCCCTCGTGGAAGATCCTGGCCCTGCTCTGCCTTAGATCGATGGATATTTAATTTAAGGGGCATCTTTACATGCTATTTCCCCTTTTGAAATCCTCAGAGGGGGGTTTTAGTGTCTTCTCCAAAGCTTCCTGAAACGATCCGAGGGTTTAACCGCCCCCTTCCCCTCTTCCTGCTTTCTCCATCGTGTGGCTCTTGTGGAGGAGTTTTCCCCACCCCGCTGAGGATAAGCCAGCGCCGCCTTGTGCAAGAAGCACCTGAAACCACAGAACCTGCTCTGGGAATTGACGGGGGGGGAGGATTTTCTGTTTCAGTGAGCCAGGAGAGGTGGGGATGGGCCCAACAACGAGTCCCCATGACACCCAAAGGACCCCTCGGGGTACTGGGGTCACGTCAGAAGGCGCAGACGCATTTTGAGTCATTAACGTGGCCGTTTTGGTGTCGCAATTAAGCCCCCGGGCTCCAACGGCACCGGCCGCGGGGAAGGATCG
>NW_010427648.1:7512-7917 GCF_000710305.1 Buceros rhinoceros silvestris | reverse complement strand
GGATCAGCGCAGACCCAGCTCCCGGTACGGGTGGTGGAAGGAGAGGGGCAGCTCCCTGCTGGCACCAGCACGTTTGATCTTGCCCCCCAAACCCCAAAAGTCGGGGATTGTTTTGTCAAGTTTTGGTGTGTGCGAACGACACTTGAGCACCTGGAAACGCGTCTCTGCGGGGACCGTCCCCCTCTGTGAACCTCTCCCCAGATTGTCGTCGAGATCGGCCCCCCCTGAACTCTTCCTCCTCAGATGGTCAGGAGGGGGATGCAGCCCACGCCCACCCCTCCCTCGTGGCACACCATGGGGGCCATGAACGTCCAGCGGTTCGTCTCTGGGTCGTACATTTCCACCGAGCTGAGCTTGGACTGTCCGTCGTAACCCCCCACCGCGTAGAGGCGGCCGCAGTTGGCC
>NW_010427648.1:7010-7363 GCF_000710305.1 Buceros rhinoceros silvestris | reverse complement strand
GTGCGCAGTGGTCCACGAGGGAGACGCGGCTGCGCCGGGTGTTCATGGGGACGATCAGGTACCACTGATCCGCCACGGAGCTGTAGACCTCGGCGATGCTCAGGAAGCCCGAACCGTCGTAACCACCGCAGACGAACATCTTGCTGCCCAGCGAGGCGGCCCCATGGCGGCAGCGCTTGTTGAGCATGTTGGAAACGGGGTGCCAGGAGGCTGTGGGGGGGTTGTAGTATTCAACCTATGGACAGAGGGCAGAGGTGTTAGGGGAGGGGGAATCACAGAGACCTTCAAGCTCCTCCAGCGTTGCCCCATGGCTGCCAGGTCCCCCCTGACCCCTGGCCCTCAGAACCCCCCCC
>NW_010427648.1:5664-6671 GCF_000710305.1 Buceros rhinoceros silvestris | reverse complement strand
ACCCTCCTGTCAGGGAGTTGTCAGAGCCAAAAGGTCTCCCCCGAGCCTCCTGTGCTGCAGCCTCAACCCCCCCAGCCTGAAGTGTTGCCGGGGTTGGTGTGACGCCAGGGCAGGAGGAGGTGGATGGGGGGGGAGCCCACTCTCCCCACCCAACACACTGCAGAGACCACAGCAAACGTGGCCTCGAGGACGTTCCCTCCTCTCCCTCCCCTTCCATCAGCTTCCACGGGGTGTTTTAACCAGGTCTCTGAGACTCGATGCCCTTTCATTGAAAGTTCGGTTGCCCCGTGATTGTGTCTCTATTTCCAGGTATTTGTCTTCCTCGGGCGCACAGGCTCATGCTGCTGCCCCAAGGCAGAAATGGCCAAAGCTCTGTCAGACCCAAGGGGGTCTTATCGATCTCCTAACCCTGAGTGAGACCCCCTCACTCTGCCCAGGTGGCAGATTCATGCTGGAACTTCACGCTGGATGGCACAGCTCAAGCACCCCGAGGCATTGGGAGGGGTTTCATGGGCCAAGCGGCCTCACACCACCAACCCTACCCTGCTGTGAAGCTTCTTTCAAGGAGTTTTGAAAACTGGAGCCATCAAACAGGTGTAGAGCCTTCCCAGCCCCAGTCCCAGCCGGACCTTTGGGCTCCCTACAGTGGGTGAGTTCCTGTGTGAGGCTTGTGGGGCACTTACACTGTTGAAGATCTGGAGCCCGTCGTGTCCTCCTGACACATAGATGCGGCCCTCAAAGACGGTGACTCCAGCAGCACTGCGGTTGGAGCTCATGGGGGTCACCACTGTCCACCTTGCCGGGAGAGGGAGAGGTTAGAATGGGTCCTGTGGGACCATTGTTTTATTTAAACCCAGGTTTTGTTCACTTCCATCCTTTCGGTCCTCAGGGACAACCTCAACCTCCCCTCACACAACTGGAGGACGGTTCCTCTCGTCCTGGCGCTTGTTCCTGGGGAGCAGAGACCGACCCCCACCTCGCTGCACCCTCCTGTCAGGGAGTTGTCA
>NW_010427648.1:1760-5380 GCF_000710305.1 Buceros rhinoceros silvestris | reverse complement strand
CCCGGGATGCCCTGGGCCTGCTTGTCCCCCTGGTCCCACTGCTGTCTGCTCCCCAGCGGCTGTCACCAACACCCCCAGGGCCTTTTCCCCCCCGGGCAGTTTCCAGCTGCTCTTCCCCGAGCCTGGAGCGTTGCCAGGGGTTGGTGTGACCCCAGGGCAAGACCCGGCACTTGCCCTGGTTGTCCCTCAGCCCAGTGGCCTCAGCCCATCGCTCCAGCCTGGCCAGAGCCCTCTGTGGAGCCTCCCGACCCTCCAGCAGACCCACACTCCCCCCAGCTGGGTGCTGTCTGTGAAATGGCTGAGGGTGCCCTCAATGCCCTCGTGCAAGTCACCGATAAAGATGTCAATGAGATCAGGCTCCAGCACTGAGCCCTGTGGACACCAGGTGTGACTGGATGCCAACTGGATTTGTCTCTATTCCCCACCACTCTTTGGGCCTGGCCAGACAAATTTTACCCAGCGAAAAAAGGCTTTTCCACACCACTCACGGCGTTCCTTTGGCAGCCCAGATGCCCAGCGGTGCCACAACACCAGCAGCGAAACGACAGATAAACCTGAGGGCACGGAGCACTCTTACTTGTTTGTTTCTGGCGAGTAGGACTCCACGGAGTTGAGGGACGAGTTTCCATCGTATCCACCACAGACATAGATCTGCCCATCCAGCACCACCGTTCCCATGGCACTGCAACAGAGAGCAGGACCCTGTGAGATGGCTGTGGGTCCTTCACCCCATCACACCTCCTCCTCTTCCTCTGGCTTCACCTCCAGGCTGCTCAACCTCTCAATCCCAGCTGAGCTCTGAGCCTCACGGGTCAGGAAAGACCCTTGCGGCATGATCACACGCCGTTTTCCCCATCAAAGGAACTGAATCAAAACACGCAGAGAGGTTTTGGTCCAGATCATAGGTCACAAGAGCAACTGCTGCCTGTTCTACGAGGCAGAATGGCCCAGTCGTGGAAGAGCAACTGCCTCTCACGGTGGGAAAGGCTCCCAGGAACCTCACTGCTAGGGAAATCCGGAGCTTTTCCACTACAAACGGAGCGAAAGAAGGTGTCAGCACTGGCCAGGGATGGTGAAATGGGTTCATTTGGCTCCTGGCAGCACAGGGGTTTCCTATACAGCGCTCGCCAGTGCTCTGCCTATCCTCTGGTAACACAACACAAAGAAACGGGGCTCTGACCATCTCCTCCAGGACTCCAAACCCTTCCAGACCTCACCAGCAGAACCTCTTTTAGTTTGAGTTTGCTCTTTGATTCCACCAAAACTGAGAGAACAGCACGAAGGTGGCCAAGCAAATCCCACCACACTCCTCCTCCACACATGAATTTCTTGTTCAATGCCCACCACCACCCAACACCTCCAGCTTTCCTATGACCTCACGCTCCAGAGGTTCCCTTCCCACCACGCGAGTCGCACGTACCTTCTCTTGCTGTTCATACTCTCCACTTTGGACCAGGAATCGGTCTCGGGGTTGTAAACCTCCACGGTGCTCAGCCTCAGCTGACCGTCGTAGCCGCCGATGGCGTAGAGGAGCCCGTTGACCACCGCGACGCCGACGCGGCTGCGGGCCGTCGTCATGGGCTGGCACTTCTCCCAGCGGTTGGCGATGGGGTCAAAGACTTCCACCACATTCAGCGAGTCGCCTGCGTAAAAATTTGCTACTCACATTAAAAGAGGGAGATCTGATAGAAGATGGTTCTAATGAGCTGGCCTGAAGCAGAGGCACACGAGGGATGAGCGGTCGCTGCTCTCACCCCAGCGTCAGGGCTGATTCAGGGACAAGGCCTGGCCCAGGCTGCCCAGGGAGGTGGCAGAAGCCCCATCACTGGCACCACCCCAGGTCAGTTGGCCCTTGGGGCTCTGAGCCCCCTGCTCTGGGTGCAGATGTCCCTGCTCCCTGCAGGGGGGTTGGACTGGGTGAGCTCTGAAGGTCCCTTCAACCCAAATTCTATGATTCTGTGAAGTCCCAGGCCTTGGAGGTGAAACCTCTTCTAACCTCAAAGGGGCAGCAGAGACCTGCAACGTCACTTCTGCTGGTGTCACTGCCTCCTGGCAATGCAGAGACTGGGAGGCAGCACCCAGCATGCACCCCCTGCGCAGGACCCCATGGCCCAGGTCAACCAGGAGACCCTATGTCCCAGGTCAACCAGGCTGGTCAAGGCTCCCTGCTGAGGGACATGGTTTAGAGTAACCTGGCAGTGCTGGGTGAACTGTTGGACTTGATGATTTAAAGTTCTTTCCCAACCCAAACAGTTCTGTGATTCTGTTCTATGATCCTAAATAAACCTGACCTAGACAGAGCTTCCATCTAGAAGACATTAAACTACGGGCACAACCACCATCATCATTTCAGTGGAGGGGCCACGGTGCTGCACAGAGAAGCTGCTCAACTCCTCCCACGAGGGAAACCCACGATCCCATCGCCCTACCCAGCCAACCACGCTGCTCTCTCCACTGCAGGGAGCGGGTATGCAAGGTACCTGCTGAGTTCAGTCCTCCAACGGCGTAAATCAGTCCCGCGATGGACGTACAGCACCGAGGGCGGGTCTTGAATGCTGGGAGGTGCGGCCGGCGCTCGGGCATGAGGTGATAATCTTTTGCCTCATCGACAAGATCCCTGAAATCAGTTAAGTAATCAGAGAGCTTGGCTGATATGGTGAAGTCCAACTGTTGTCAGACGCAGATTTAAGCAACTCACTTTCCCCCTCCCATGGCCGACACTTCCAGAGGGCAGCATGGTCCCACTGCCAGGTTAAAACTGTGGAAGGTGCTTTGGTTTATCGCTCTGTGAGGTGCTCCGTCCACCCAACGAGAAAACCTCAGTCTCCAAGACCACTAAACCACATCCCTGCTACCATCAGCCCCTGAAAGCCACCACCCCCTTGGTGGTTCTCCAGCCCCATGTCCAAATCTCACCTGCACTTGTGGCAGCAGCGGACCAAGTCGTCCTGTTGCACGCGGTCGGTGAGGAACTGAGGTCGACAAAGGGGCAGGCGGATTTTGGACAGGAGCTCGGGTAGGAACGACTCTCTCTGGTCTCGGTTGTACCGTATCCAAGCTAAGGCGGCTTCAAACACCTACGGGGAAGTGGGGAGGTGGAGGGTTAGGCAGGTTTCTTTCCAGATCCCTACTGCTGCCAGTTGTCTGCTGGAAAAGAAACCACATCTTGACAATACTCTTCCCCCACCTCAGATGACGTGGCTTCAGGGCAGGATGGTGAAGGTTGACATGGCACCATGATGCTGGGGGTCTTGCCTCTGGCTTAGTCTGCAGGTCTAGTCTGATCTGTGGTCCGGCGGGACTGTGTGCTTAGTGCAGACGTTTGCAGGGAGATGGGGGAGCAGGGAAGCAAGTTTTGGTGGAGAAGGTGGCATAGAGTGGAAAACCTTAGAATCACTGAGTCACAGAAAGGTTTGGGCTGGAAGGGGCTGTTAAAGCTCACCCAGTCCAATACCACTGCAGTGAGCAGAGACATCTGCAACTCGGAACTGCCCCCTGCAGGGCTGGGGCCAGCTCGGGGCTCCTCAGCCCAGCAGAGACGGGGAGCTGCTGGAGCAGGGCCAGAGGAGCCCCAGCAATGCTGGGAGGGTGGAACGCTCTGCTGGGAGGAGAGGGCAGAC
>NW_010427648.1:0-1454 GCF_000710305.1 Buceros rhinoceros silvestris | reverse complement strand
GAGCCCCCTGCTCTGGGTGCAGATGTCCCTGCTCCCTGCAGGGGGTTGGACTGGAGGAGCTGTGAAGGTCCCTCCCCACCCAAAGCATTCAGTGATTCTAAGTGGGGCTTGGGGAGTCACACAGCTCTGTCCAGCATCTCTTGATGTCCCCACCATGCCAGGACATCTCAGCTTCATTCAGACCAGGAGTAGCGTCGCACCCCATTCCACTCCCAAGCAACCAGAAACCCGCCAAAGGAAAAACTGCCTTGGCCGGGACCTACGCTGGGTACTCACCTGTTCTTCAGACTTCACGTTGAGCTCATCCCTAGAAACGAGCTCCAGGACGTCTTCAAAGGGCAGCGCCAGGAACTCCTCAGACATGGAAACCTCCACGAAGTGCTGGTGGATGAAGCTGTTGGCAGCATCGTAGAGCACCGCGCACATCATTGTCTCTGCAAACTGCCGCACTCCCAGACAGTTCTTGGGGTGAAGCCTGGCGGGAGGAGGAGAGCAAAAGAACCGCCAGTTTAACGGATGATGGCAGGCTCCAGCTCTTGGGGATGGTCTGAGTCCACCCATTTTCTCGTTATGGATCAAAAGTGACAGGATTTGATTTAGGACAGTTGCTCCTGGTAGATTTGGGAGGACTTCAGCAGCTAAAGCTGAGAAATCGAATCACCTTCTTTAAATTCAATACGGATGCAACCACCTAAAGGCAGCGGGGACTCCGCGGTCAACATAACCCACCTCTTTCCAGCTCCAGCATCTCAAATAAAAACAAAATTAATGCTCTAACCTCACCTAACCTCATTTTAAACTCACACTAGGAAGTCAGGACAGACATGGGGCTGAAAATTGAGACAGCTTAAATAGGGAGGAAGCCCATTTTTCTCCCCAGTCCGTGGCTGTACAGTATCTATCTCTACTTAGAGGCGGCTCAGCCGCTGCGTGTCTTTGGTTGGTGTGTTTAATAACACATCACTGAACACACTGACCTGCTGCAGCAGGATCTGGCTGGGGAAGGGAGGGGGGATTCAACCCCTAAGACGTGTGGTTTGTTTCCAAGGCCTGGCCCAGCTTTTCCATTCCTAGATCACGCTGCTGGAACTATCCTGCAGCCAAACACCAGTGAGGGGACTGGAAAAAAACTGGGACCGATTACAGGCTCTGCCACAGCTTCTTGTCCAGCTCCTTGGCCAAGTCTCTTTGTTTTTCCCCCCTCACACACAGGAAGGGTAATTACTGTGAGGAATGTTCATTAGCACCACTGGGATGGTAACAGGCCAGCTCCGGAAAAAGGAGGCTGGCCAAGGCCTTACATTGTGTCCCAGCTGCAGCATCTCATAAGCCAGATCAATTATTTTACAGGCAATGAGAATGGTGAGTCTTGGGAGACACAGATCTCCGTATCGTCAGTACTTGGGGGTGCTGGAGGGTGAAGAGCTGGACAGGAGCCGGCAACATGCACTCAC
>NW_010427647.1:37682-44328 GCF_000710305.1 Buceros rhinoceros silvestris | reverse complement strand
GGGTTGGGAAGCGCTGGACGAGGGATGGGCAGGGCACGGCTGAGCGAGGCAGGGGATGGGGAAGAGCAGGGACAGAATTCCTTCTTGAGGTTCCCCTCCGTAAGCGTGGTGTCATTCCATCCCACCTTCCGCGACACTTGCCACCTGCCGTGCCCGTCTGAGCGCGGTTCAGAGATGGGAGGATCGCAGGGAACCGGCACTAACTAACTGCCTGGGGTTAGTTAGTGCTTATGTGGTGGGAGCAGGAATCAATGAGAATCCGTCTGTGCAATGAGCAAACAGGTAACGGGGCTCGCCCGGCAAAGGCTGCGGGCAGTGGAAAACTGGCAAATAAATACATCAGGGCTGAAGGGCGCAGCCTGGCAAGGTGAGAGAGAGAGAGGCATGGGCATGGGCGTAAGCCGGCAGTCCGATGTATCCCGGGAATCACGGTCAAATGTCTGGGGCGAAAGTCATGTGCTTTATCAGTTGCGTTTCATCCCTGCATGTGGGATGCTGCAGCAGGTTGTCTTTGTTGTGCTCGAAGCTGTGCAAACGTCAGCTGCTTAACCCCGGGTGGATGCTGGGGTCACTTCGAAGCTTCCCTGCGCTTTTGTTGGATGTATTTCATTGTTGGTCATTGAATTACTCCAGCGTGTAATCAACTTTGACCTTGACTTTGATGGAAGGTTAGTCAATGGGATATGCAGAAAGTGCAGTACAAGTTTAGTGAGTAATTCCTGTTAGTTCTCTACTGTCAGATTAAATGGCACATGCTATTAAATAAATGAAGAGTTTTAAATGGTTCTTCTAAAAACATATTTTTCTTGTAAATGTAGTGATTCCTAAAGCTGAAAGAAGCCACGGTGATAATCCAATCTGATTTCCTAGCGCCATGGCTATTGCTTCCTGTGTGCAGTTATTCAGGGATCCTTACAGGCTCCCATGTGATTTGCTTTCCCTCTCCCATTAACAATAGGGACAAATGCTTTGTAAAAGCTGATGGAACCGCTAACCTAAATTTTTTTAATTAAAAAATTAAATTCTTTGTGTACGACCTGAAGAGCTTTGGCATCCTACAGGCAAATAGTTACTTGCTGCCTGTGCCAGGTGCCTTCTGTCACAAAGGGAAGGGATGGGTGGGACTGCAGATGAAAGTAAAACCTTGACAGCAACCCAAAGGAGCCGGCAGAGTCCAGCATCCCTCAGCAGCTGCTCTCTTTCTGATCCTCTCTAGGGTTTCATTGCCCACACCATCCCTGCCAACTTCTCTCTCTTCCTGACAGGCTGCTGTGCTGCTTAGTGAATTTGCAGCCAGGTGTCGGAGGAGGGTGAGGGCATGTGTCTCTGATTCCTGGGTCTGGCAGTTCCCCACTTCCAGCAGTTCAGCAGCAAGGGATAAATCCCAGCACTTCTGCGTCACGAGGAACAGCTATAGGACACTGCAGTGTTCAGGGAGTGGGGAAGGAGGTGGCATGAGGGGCTGTCTCAGATGGCATTTTGGCTGCCCCCAGTGATTAAGGATGAAGTTCATATGTTCTAGGATGCTCCAAGAAAAAGGTGGTTCCTCTCCATCTGCCAGGTCATTGTCCTTGCAAGAAAGGGATGTCTATGTGCCGGTGTGCTGACTGTCGGGAGGGTGGAGAGGGCTCCCTTGGAAATGATGCTGGAAGGGGGACCCTGAAAAGCTGTGTTTTCTGATCATGCTCCCAAGGCAAGGCTCAGCCTTGGTGCTGATGAGCCAGACAGCTGTAGAGAGTGGCATTACCATATCCCTACCCATCTGCCTCCTCCACGCCACGGGCAGAGTGGGAGAGACCGAAGCCCCCAGCATCAGGTGTGTGTCAGCAGCTGCAGTTCCAGCTGTGCCTCACCCTGAGGCAGCGCTGAGCTCACTGGTGCCACCGGCAGGCAAGGGGTGGTCGATGGGTCCGCGGGGAGCAGGGGCTGGTGCTTGGTGAAGGGGTGGAATAGGCTGGCAGCGTGGCAGCAGTGTGTCCCGGGGTGGTGGCAGCTGGGGCTTTCTGGCAGGCTGAAGCAGGCTGCAGTTGCACTCGGGACCTTGCTTGGCACGTGCTGTCCCCTTGCTGGACACAGCAAGTGATGTTAAGTCGGTAAGAGCGTGAGAGTACTTTAATACTCCCCAAGACCCTAGGGACGCCCTGGCTGATCCTGTCAGGTACCTTGGCTGTCTGCTTGCCTTGGGGCAGTGGTAGCTGAAACCGTGGGTATCTGCGGTGGTGAGCATGGGTGAGATGAAAGGTTGGGGAGCAGAGCTAATGCTGAGGCTACCAGCACACGCAATTTCATCTGCAGGAGGAGTGGGCACTCTAAGGCTCTTTCAGTGCGTAGATTGAGCTCAGCATTTTTTTGGACATTCTAGGCACCCTTGAGAAAAGGCACTGTCTGGAGTAAGAAGCCATTTGTAGTTAGTGAATGAAATACTAGCAAGTGAAAACACCTCAGTGAGGGAAGCTTTTAACGTCATGGAAGTGGTCAGCTTGTACGGAGCCATAATTTGTGCATTAAAGGAGAGGCATCACAAGTCAGGAGAACTGTGCTCTGGCGAGGCCAGCCAGAGCGGGTGTGATGTCTGCTGCGATGCAGCTCCGAAACGGCTGTCCTGCAGGCACGAGGAAGCTCATGTTGTCTTACTTCTGTTCCTGGTTTTCTGTTCATGCTTGTCTAGCACCGGGAGAATACTTACACTTCTCTGGTTTGCTGGAGAAGGTGGAGTGAAGTCGGTGGGAGTTTGGCCGATGACTTCTGGCAGGGCTTTGCTCCTTTGTGCTTGTGAAAGGGAGGTGGATGCAGTCGTGGTTGGACATCAGCAGCAAAGGGAGTTTGTCCCTTTCTGAGGTGTCCTGGGGTACCCATGTCCCACCCATTGCCCTTTGGACCTGCTGCTAGGATGCAGCCAGTGCTGTTCCTGTCATGGTATAAGCAGAGCTGTAACGCAGAGCTGTAGCAGTGAAAGTTAGCGTAGGCTGTGGAGGGGAGCTCAGAGGCACTTCGGGGCCCTGTGGATGCAGAATGATGAAGTGCAGCTTTCACTTGAGGCTCTTCTGTTTCCTCTTACTGCACCGATGATCCCAGCATCCTGGCTGTACTTTTGGCCTTGCATCACGTTTAGTCTGTGTAAAGGAGGTCTTGGCGAGGGAAGAAGGTCACTGGGAATCCCTTGAAAGAATGCCCAGCCCCACGAAGCGGAGTTGGGAGCAGCCGGGGGGCTGCAGGCAGCCAGGGTGTGTGGGAACCCTGGTTCTCTCTGTGCACTTTCGTTTGCAGAGCTGTAGGGCGGATTGTATGAATTTCAACTTTGAACGGTCCCTGATGTGTGCTACTCGTTACAACTCATGGATGGAGTTTTGGCAGAATAACCAACAAACAAGGGCACTGTTTAAATAAACAGGCGAATGTGGGAGAAGCATTAAGTTGGCTGGTGGGATAAATGACACACTAAAAGACAAAGGAAAATTTTAACATCAGGTTAAAGAGAGGAACATTCAAAGGCTGAGTATGATAACTTAAACCATTCTTAACCAAGAGATTACCTGCAGCTTAAACCTTGGGCTCCCAACAGTAAAATACTCTGTTAGAAGTGCAGCTTCAGAGCCAGAGTACACAGTGCGTCAGGACCCGAATCAGCTGCACGTGGTCACTTGTTTCCCTGGGGGATGTGAGCCCAGGCTGAGCCAGAGCGCCCCTGCGCCTCCCCTCTCCCTCGGGCGCTGTGCTGGGCAGTGCTGGGACCCTGCAAGCAGAGGGCTGTGCGTCCAGCCAGTTGCAAGATTTCAGAAGGTGTCGTTCTCCATGTCATGACAGAGAAATACAATTTGTGGGAGGCGTGAGATCAGAGGAGCAAGCCCTTGACAAAACCCGGAGAATCGATTTTCCCATCGTGCTGCCAAATCTCGTCATCTGGTGGCAATTTTAAGTCCCCGCCATTACTGTGATTTTCTGTAGATCATTTCTATACAGATTAACCGAAGATCCATTTACCGCTTTGCCATAGATGTACAAAGGATGCAGACCCAGATCATCTTATCTGAGAAGGAGCAGCTGCAAAGGATTTGCCCACGTTGAGTGTCGGCCAGCCCAGGGCTGCACCCCTGAGCACCCCAAGGCGCAGCTCGGTGGCACCCAGGCTCACTCACAGGTCTCACCACTCATCTGCCAGCACGTGAACTCCCAGCAATTCAGGATGGGGAGCCTCTGCTTGCAGACAGCTGCAGAGGTTCTTGCCACACAGAGGTGTTCGGAGCAGGGCTCTGCTCTCCTGATGTGGCGCTGTGGGATGCGGCCCCTGAAGCCTCACGGTGAGGCAGTGGGCGGCATGCCAGGAGAAGATGAGTTTTGTTTGATCCTGGCTGGGCTGGGCTTCTACGGGTGGCTCAGTTTCAGGCAGTTGCAAAAGGAGATAAAAAGCTCCTTAACGGTGATACTAAGAAAGTTTTGACTGGAGGCAAAAAAGCATTTTGTTCAGTCTGTGATTTTTTTTTCATCTAAAACGTATTACGAGTGTCTGAATTTGTAGTCATGCCGAGGAAATCAGCTTTCTGCATGGAATCCCCTTTTAATGAGCTAAATTCGCTTTGATCGATGTGAAGACTGTGTATATACAGCGTTTGTAGTGATCTTGGTGCTCAAGAGAGACACAGAACGTACGCGTGTTCCCCCTCGGGGGCAGTCAGTATGCTGAGTTTGCATAACTTACACAGAAAAAGAGACATATGTGAGGCATGGGAGGAAATTCTGCCCGCGCGTGAGTGGGTGGGAGTTTTGCTGTTGGTTTAGCCAGGGCGGGTTTTGCCTGCTGCGGCGGGGTGCCTCCGGAGTCAGCCACCGCAGCTCGCTCGGGTGACTTCTGTGGAAGTGCTTGTAGAGAGATTATTGCTTATTCAAGGGGCTTATTCAAGAAAACGTTTAAATGCATTCTTAAAATTAATCACATGCTTTCCTGAACTGGGGCTCGAGTGCTGTAAGGGGCTGAATTTAGCTCACTGCTGGCTGAGTGCTGTGGCACAGCGCTGGGCATCACATGTTGTGGGAATGGCCTGGTCTGCTCCTGCCTGAGCACACGCCGACGGTGCCGTGGCTGAAGGGCACTGGGTGGTGGAGAGGACCAGTGACCCAAGTGCACTGCGCAGCTGTTTGGGGCCACTTAGCAAATCTCCAGCGTGTCTCCTACCAGTACCCAGTCCGGAGGAGATGAAGCAATACCTTGCTCCCCCCACCACACCTGCGCACGGAGGAGTGGGTGCTGTAGGATGAGCTGTGGTCACTGTGTCCATTTCTTGAGGTTTTTGGAGGCTACAACAAGCTTTTGATGGGCACTGAATCTTATCCTTCCCAAGGCATCGTTTAAATAGATCTGTCCTCTTGCCCGTCATAGGAAAGTTCTGGGAAGGGAGCAAAGCGTCCGGCCCTTACACTTGCTGGGCAGGGCTGAGAGTGGTTTGTTCTGTGCCAGGGACAGCACCATGAAAACGCAGGTTTCCCTGCACTGACAGCATCTGCCCCGACCTGCCACCGTCAGTGCAGTGAAATGCCTGGAACAGATGGTTGGTGGAGGTGCCTGCAGCTAATGCCAGCAATGCAGATGGGGATTTGGTGCACTCAGAATCCTGTGAGGGGATGGCGCTTGGGCTTTGTTTCAACCTCTTCTGGTATCTGGAGATATTTGCAGAGAGCCCTCCCCAGGACCCGGAGCATTTGAACCTGGACTACCTGCTGTAGTGCGTATTGTAGCATCCTTTTATATATGCAGCTTGGTGGCTCTTACAGCATTTCACTTAGCCCTTTCCACGCTGATTTATTATCTCTAATGATACAAAATTACACAAAGCTTTTGACATTTCTGTGGCCTGAGATTGCAAGTCAGTCACGCACAGCAGCTGAACAGCAGCCAGGCTTGGGGCACACGTGTGCTTCTGCCTCCCTGGTTAATTGGCCTCCTCAATCTTGTTCTGTCCAAGGAAGGAAAGGGTCGTTTCATATGCCTTCGTGGCCATTGCTGTCATCTCAGAAACGCTGGAGAATGTTTCCCTGCCACCATCTTCCTCCATCTCTTTCATTCCCTTAAAAAGTACAAATCAAAGCTCTCCCTTGCTGGCTTCTCTTTCCTTCAGCACAGCCCTGACTTATCTTTGCAGCTTTTCCCTACCTCCTGCTGTTTCTCTAATGAGGTCAGGTCTGCTTGTTCCTGACCCCTTTCTCACCCCTCTCTGCTTTCTTGCTGAAATGCAATTTTTTTCTCTACCCTATTAATATCTTCTGTCATGGGGCTGTCCCTGAGGAGTGACTGCGGCTGGAAGGACACCCTGCCTGTTTCGGCCAGAGCGCTCCCTGCTCCATCATCCGGCTTCTGACGCCGTGCTGGGTGACATCTCTGCTGCAGCCCAGCCCCGCTGTCCCCAGCGCAGAGACACTGCACGGGTGCAGTCAGAAAAACAACGTGTCCCCGGTGCAGTATTAGGACCCGGTCACGTCACGGTGCCGTGCGTTGCTCTCTGTAACAGCCATGTGCGTAACGGTGTTCTGGCAGCGCTCAGGCGCCGGGGACGCAGGTGGGAGCGGCGCTGCGGTGTCTGTGGGGAGCAGGGCACATCTCCTGGCAGGTCTGGGGGAAGCCGCAGCTCAGAACAGCGGCTGGCGCCGCACCTGC
>NW_010427647.1:34966-37564 GCF_000710305.1 Buceros rhinoceros silvestris | reverse complement strand
CACCTGCCAGGGCTCTGCCAGCCTGCCAAGCCCGTGGCTCTGCGGGTCTGCCCGCAGGGACCCAGGGATGGCTGGAGCAGGGGCTCAGGAGCAGCTGGAGTTGTGCCTGCTGGAGAGGCGTGGAGGGGCACCCGGAGAGGAGAGGCTTGGCAGGGGCTGGGCTTATGGTAGCGGTAGCTAGGAATGGCATGGTCAGGAGAGGAGAAGGAAGCCTTCATCTCTTGGAGGGAGATGGTACTGCTTGGGGTGGGCCGAATGCCCACCACACCGGTTTTCAGGGAGGCAAACCCAGTTGCCAACAGACAGATGCTTTCTGGGGCAGCTTGGGGCTCCAGGAGAGCTGCTCTGGGTTCAGACGGTGTCCTCCACAGTGCTGCCTTTCCTGCTGCGCCTGGGGAGCCCTCAGCACTTCCTCGCTCCTTTGCATAGCGCTGGATCTTGTATGGATGTGTTCATCTAGGGAGGCTTTGAGGTGCTTCTGTCCACAGCAGTGAGTGGGGTGAAGCATTGCAGAGCCCTTCCACAGGCCCTGCTGCGTTTCTGCTCTGGGTTCAGACGGTGTCCTCCACAGTGCTGCCTTTCCTGCTGCGCCTGGGGAGCCCTCAGCACTTCCTCGCTCCTTTGCATAGCGCTGGATCTTGTATGGATGTGTTCATCTAGGGAGGCTTTGAGGTGCTTCTGTCCACAGCAGTGAGTGGGGTGAAGCATTGCAGAGCCCTTCCACAGGCCCTGCTGCGTTTGTGGCGGAGAAAACGGTTTGACTTTGTAGCCACTGCAGCCGTCTGCCCCAGCATCTGTCCCAGAGACGAAGCACAGATGGGGGCTGAAGCAAACAACTTCCTGAGCTGGCTAAACCACCGGTGACATCTCCGGGCTCTGACTTCACCGCTGGGGGTGTTTGCTGTATTGCTAAGGCAACCCAAAATCGTCTTGCAACTTCCTGCTCCGTTTTCCCCCGGTGTTGGTGTCTGGGCTTGGGCAAGTCGCTTCGCCATTGCCCGGCTCGGCTGACGCTCCAGCGAAGACGAGGAGCCTTTCGCCTGATCGCCTTCGGGGTGTGGCTGTGCAGTTGGCTTGGCCCCCGCGCAAGTGGTTTCTTGTGTGAAAAACAGGAGTTTCTAAGAGCAGGCAGGAAAAGGAGGGGTTCTGCTTATGTGTCATTAATTGCTTTAAGATGTTCTGCAGCTGGCTATTCTGGAACTGGATGCTAAATATAAAACTGATACTACATAAATAAATGATGGAATACCAGTGACATCTGAAAAGCACTTTGGGATGCTCCAGTTAAGAACTTATATAAATAACATGAATTATTGGCATTGTAATTACTATTTTCCTTTTTTAGCATGCCTGTGCTTACAGAATGTTTTGAGAAGTCATATCTGGCAAAAATTCATCTGTCCCATGGAAACCACTACTCTTTTGCCAATTACACTATTATTTTCAGAGAGGAAAATCAAAGCTATGCTGTGTTTTCATCTCTCTCGTGCTCTGCAGCAGATGCGCAGCTGGATGCGGGTGCAGCTCCGCTGGTGTGGAGCGACATGGATCCCTTTTTCTTCTCGTGGTGCAGAAGGGCTGGATTTGAGCCAGGATGTACCTGTGCAGGCAGGGACAAGCAGTTGTGTCTGGGGACTGGAGATGCCGTGGCAGCCAGTTCTGTCACTGGTGTCTCTCACACAGAAGCACTCTGTGATCCTGAGGAAGGTGAGAGCAAAGGGGACAAGGGTGCTGAAAGCACCATCAGATGCCTGCCCCGATTCACTGCCCTGTGTGCGAGCAGTGCTGGATCACCTCAAGTGTGTGCACCACCAGAGATGGGCCATGCCCCCAGCTACCACTTGCCTCCTCTTTTGTGGTGCTTTTCCTATGGCCTCTGCACTTGTTCACATTTCCCGAGGTGATGCCTGAAGGTGAAGTGCACGTGGGCTGGCGTGGCAGGACTGCCTCACAGCCTGTGCTGCTCACAGGCCGGCGACGAACTCTTACTGCTTCATTGCAGGGCAGCTTCTTTCTGACAGCTCTTTCCTTCGCTTCAGTGATTATGCAAGAATCTCGAGCTTTCAGGAAAAAACAGCATTCCTGGCCCTCCTGAGTGCAGAATCAAGTTTCAAAATGTGATCTCATAAAGACTGTGAAGTGTGGAGTCCACTTCTGTATAAGTGGAAGGGAAAGGACGAGCCATACACTGATTATCCCGACCTCCTGTAATTTCTAAGCCAATCTGAAGACACTTCAAGGCCTGAATTAGTTTTATTGGCCAGATCTAATAATGAAAGGTAAATGTTTGTATGTCTACACTGACATCGACTTCTTGGCTGTTTCTTCAAGCCTTCTCCAAGCTGGTGTCTTGCGCTGATGCCGTGCCACTTTCAGAGGCAGTGCTGATAACTGCAAACACTTGCTTTGTCACTAGAGAATTGGACATTGCATTGAAAAGGGAGACATCCAAGTTAGAAAATAGCCAGAACCCCGTCTGCCCTTTGCAGCGCTCGGATGAGGTTCTGCTGCCATCCGGGGTCATGGTGCAGGAGGAGAGAGCGGTGGGTCGGTGAAATGCTTTCGCACAGGGCTTGTGTGGGGTGGAGGGAAGTGCAG
>NW_010427647.1:28753-34823 GCF_000710305.1 Buceros rhinoceros silvestris | reverse complement strand
AAGAGTGAGTCATTTTCACTGCGTTTTCTTGCCGGGTGCCAGGACTGTGCACCCATCCTCCCCTTCCCCATCACATGGCTTTTTACTTCTTTGAGAGCTCCTGTCACACACAGTCATCTCCGTCTGACACAGTGCAGGGGGGGAGAGGGGTACCGCAGCCTTATGCTGTCTGCACTGTGTTTCAAAGCTGGAGCTTGGCACAGACTGGCACATAACTGCTGTGTGGAGATGGGAGCATGGGGCCTCTCACCCAGACCCCAGAACTGATGCACTTGCGGCTGTGTCTCCTGCTGTCCAGCCACTGGGCTCCCTTTGCCCCATGTACCCATTTCAGGATGTAAAAGAGACTGGGTGAGTCCTGCAGCTTGCCGTGGGGGTGCTGAGGACCAGGGAAGGGAGTCTGCTTGCCGGCACTGCAGCTGGGGAAACATTTGTTTCCAAGGTGTAGGATGAAAACTGCAGAGGAAGGAGGTGCTGGGGTACCCTGCTGAAGGCATCACCTAAAAGCTCCTTGGGGACTCCAAGGGAGCCCAAGGGAGGATGTGTTTGCTGCTGGGAGAGGAGAGCCCTCGGAGTGCTGGCGTGCCTCAAATCTGCTCCCATGTGTTGGTCTAACACATGCCGTCCCACATTGTGTCCTGCTTTCCTCTTTCTGCTCCGGACCACGGAACATCTATGTGCATCCATGTGCTGTGAGCATCCGTGCAAGTAGTGCTGCTAGCTTTGCTCTGGGATGCATGATTTGGGTGAGCAGGGGGTGTGGTGTGGGACGGGCTGCCCTGCAGTGCTCGCTGAGCAGGCTGGGACCCTGAGAGGACCCTGAGAGCGTCACGATGGAGATGTCAGAGCGGTGCTATTTTGGTGGTTGCTCACCTGCTGCCTGTGGGAGGCTGTGCAGAACATCACTCTGAGCTGTGTTGGGACCAAGTCTCCCTGTCAGGCCCCTTCTCACCTCATCCCTCTTCCCTCGACACTGTAACCCATCCTCATAGGGAAGTTAGTAAGTGTGGTTAGATGCGTGGACAGTGAGGTGGGTTGAGAACTGGCTGAATGACAAAGCTCAGAGGCTTGTGGTCAGTGGTGCAGGAGTCTGGTGTGGGGCCTGTAGCTGGCAGTGCTCTCCAGGGGTCAGTACGGGGTCCAGTCTTGTTCAACATATTCGCCAATGACCTGGAGGAAGAGTATGCCCTCAGCAAGTTTGGGGATGATACAAAACTCGGGGCAGTGGCTGATACGCTGTCATGTGGTGCTGCCATTCAGCAATTCCTGGACAGGCTGGAGAGCTGGACAGAGAGGAATAGAATGAAGTTCAACAAGGGCAAGTGTCCTGCACCTGGGGAGGAATAACTCCCTGCTCCGCTACAGGTTAGGGACTGACCTGCTGGAAAGCAGCTCTGTGGAGAAGGACCTTGGAGTCTTGGTGGACAACAAGTTCACTACGAGCCAGCAGTGTGCTCTTGTGGCCAAGAAGGACAGTGGTATCCTGGAGCGCATCAAGAAGAGTGTGACCAGCAGGTCAGGGGAGGTTCTCCTCACCCTCTATTCTGCTCTAGTGAGGCCGCATCTGGAATACTGTTTGCAGTTGTGGGATCCCCAATTCAAGAGAGACAAGAGACTATTGGAGATGGTCCAGTGGATGGCTAGAAAGATAATTAGGGGACTGGAACATCTCTCTTTTGAGGAGAGGCTGAGAGACATGGGTCAGTTTAGCCTGGAGGTGAGAAGGCTGAGGGGTGATCGTATCAATCTTCTAAGTATGTATTTAAAGAGCAGGTGCCAAGAGGATGGGGCCAGACTCTTTTCAGTGGTGCCCAGTGACAGGACAAGGGGCAACGGGCACAAACTGGATCACAGGAAGCATGAGAAAAAGCTTTCCTGAACGTAAGGAAAAACATCTCTACTTTGAGGGTGACAGAGCACTGGCACAGGCTGCCCAGAGAGGCTGCGGAGTCTCCTCTGGAGACTCTCAAAACCCACCTAGACATGATCCTGTGCAACCTGCTCTAGATGAACCTGCTTCAGCAGGGGAGTAGGTCTGGTGGTCTCCAGAGGACCCTTGCAGCCCCTTCCATTCTGTGAGTCGCTTTCCAGTTGCCCATGAGGCTCTTCTCTCCTGTCTGCAGTGCACACCCTCTCTGCCATCCCCTCTTGGCCTCGCTGTCCCCATCTCCCGCCTCTTACAGCCTCGCAACCTTTGCACGAGTCCCTCTTACCATGACATCACCTCTGTGCTCACCTGCCACTAGTGCAGCCCCATCCGCTGGTGAGCAAAACCTGTATCCAGCACCCGACCCACTCCTGCTCCACCTTGGACCAGCTTGATACCCCTCTCTCTCCCTGCCTTCCCTGCTCCTCCACCTTCTCCAGAGGTTTTCCTCCCTTGGCATTTCACGAAATGCTCAGTGTGTTTGTGCATCCATCTTACAGCACAACTCTCGCCCTTGTCCCAGCTGCAGATGTTTCCCCTCTGGTCTCAAGCTCAGCATCTTTGTGCCTTCAGCACAGCCAGGATTCCAGTCTGGTCATTCCTCTTGTGTTTTTAAACTTCCTTCTCTCCGGCTAGTTTTGGCCTGCTCGTACCCAGCTTTATTGACGATTTTTCATCCTTGTGGTTTTACCATAGCCCATCTCTGTGCATCTTGCCCTGGGCCCTGCTGTACACCCAGCTGAGTGCTGGCTTTGCAGAGGCTGGTGGGCACAAGCTCCCCAACACCCTGTAAGAGCTGCTTCGTTGCCTCCCTTCTGATTTCCTCCCAAAATGTGGCTTTGCAGAGCAGCCCACAAACCTCTTGGCAGTGGCAAGGCTGTGTGGTGGTGTGGCCGCTGCCACGCGTGCTGCTGACTCACACTGTCTCCCTGCTCGCCCCTCCTCCCCTCCTTTCCTTTTCCACCTCTTCCCTCTCTCCTGGGCGTTTGGACGCGAAGTCTCTGGGATGTAGACTTTACACTGGCTTTGCACAGGGGCTTGGCAGTGCCAGGCACTGATAGCCAAGCTCAGGGTTTCGCACTTTGCATTGCTCTTTCTTATGCCCAGGTTCCTGGAATGATGACTTATGTGTGAATCTCAGCTTTTTAAAATGAAGCTCTGTAGCCTTCCTGCAAGCTAGAGCGTGTAAATGGGGTCAGATGGCAGAGTAGGAACTGGGGGCAGAAAAAGCGAAGAGTCACAAATGTGCTATGTAAAAAAAAAACCAAACACCCGGCTACTAAAGACCACACAATCTGAGCACAATTTGAGCAATCTCTGACCTGAGATCTTTGAATTCCTGCTTTGGAAGAGTTTTTCTCTGGGTAGAGATTCCTCAGTTCCACATCCCCATGTGGTTTGCCAAGGGAATTTTTTTGGTTCCCAGGTGCCATTTAAATTCTCCCATGTACTGTCAGGTTTCATGAGCAAAATAAAAAGTGAGTTTTCTTCATTGTCTGTGAGCATCCTCGCGTTCCCGCACTGCAGAGGGAAGTGCTCCCTCTGCCCTGAGCTGTTGCCAGACTCACTAGTGATGTGACCGTGACGAGTATGTCCAAGGGGTAGTTGTACACGTCTGTTCCTCACTGCTCCTGCCCCCTCCTTAGTTTTTAATCAGTTCCGCAGATTGACTTTGCCCCCTGTTTTCAGTGTGCTTCACCTGCCTGGCCCTTTAGGATTCTTTTAAAAGTTGGGCTTGGGTAGACTCTTCACGTGAGTGCCTTACAGAGTGGCAAGAGATGAGGCGGTAAATAGGCTGTAAAACGCACCCTAAATTTGGGGAACAGTTGTGCAGTCTGAGACAACACACTTACAGGTACCTGTGGTCCGTGCCGTTTCTCCTCTCTCTGACTGCTCTGAGGAGCCACCACTTCCAGTTCAGGTCACTTGTGACTCTCTAGCCGCTGTGTGAGCGTGGATGCACACGCGGGCTTGAGCTTTGTTTCCGAGGAAGCAAGAAAACACCACGTCCCGGGTGTTGGCAAACCCGCGAGTTTTTCAGCGGACGGCAGGGAGGAAGCGTCGCAGGGAGAGCTGGAGCCGGAGCGGGTTTATGTGCTGGCCGTCGTGCCATGAGGAGCGAAAGCGGAGCATGGCGCGGCTCTTGCCCTGGGCTGGGCTTCCGCTGCGCCACAGGAAACACCGTGGGGCTCCCGTTATGCAAAGGGCCGTGCAAACGGGTTCAAGCGGAGCCAAACCAGCTGGGTTTGCTCTTGCATTGTTTCCTTCTCTGGGTATTGGGTTTTTCAAATGAGAGCCAGACTGGAAAGACTAAAAATACAAAGGCTTTCTGATAGTTTTTCTTCGGTTGCTGTTTTAAAAAATTAACCAAATGAAGCATTTTTCCTTCATTTTCTGTACATTCACGTCACTTGGATTATACCAAGTATATATCTCACTTTTCTGTGAGAAAAGATACCAGAAAAGCATTAATCATATAATAAAATCCTTGGCACATTTGTATGGTGTATACAAATGCAGGACACTAGAAGACGGGTAGCTACTGTTTTTCAGGCAACAAAAATTTAAAATATAAGTGGCCTTTCCTGTACTTCCCCACAGCTGTCATTGTGAACCTTTGTTAATACAGCAAATATAAGGAATTTTTTCTGCTTTGCAAATGGACACAGAAAGTAGACAATTTAATCTGCCGTGTTAAGATCCCCCCACCTTGGTTAGTGGGTAATTCCCTTGCTAGAACCTTTCCTTCAAACTCTCTGTGGTGGTTTCTGGTGGTCGGGTGGTGAGTTGTGCTTGGGCTGGTGGAGGGCAGCGGGAGAAGCAGGGCACTGAGGAGAGCTTTTACGTGGGGTTTTCCTTGTGCTGGGCTCTTTGTGCTCCTGCTTGGTCGAAGGCAGAGCCTTGCGCTGGTGTTCGTGGGCGTGTTTCTGCTGAAGTAATTTCTTTGAATTTCCTGTTAAAATGCCAGCCAGCT
The DNA here is from genome assembly GCF_000710305.1 of Buceros rhinoceros silvestris. Classification (NCBI taxonomy): domain Eukaryota; kingdom Metazoa; phylum Chordata; class Aves; order Bucerotiformes; family Bucerotidae; genus Buceros; species Buceros rhinoceros. Next base: position 29,922 of record NW_010427647.1, on the reverse strand, counting down.
TGCTTGCTGGTGGAGAGTCAATACTCTAATAGATAGACGCTTGTTTTGCCTGTGCCATTGTCCAAGTGGAGCCTCATGACCCAGCCTGGATGGGGGCTCGAGCGCAGCAGACAACTGCCTCCTCGTGCTCCGCATGGCCCCGTGCTCAGAGGAGCAGCAGTCTCGGTGTTAGAGGCAGAGGGACAGAGGCTACAACCTGGGGCTTTTGGGAACAGGCTGGTGTCAGAGCTTGAACCAGTGTTATTTTAACGGAGGTGAGTGGGCTCATGTGGGAGGGAGCACTGGTCTCCTGTTATCTTTCGATTTAAATCATGTTTGTTTATGTTTTTCCACTAAGAGGTCTTTCCCCCAGGTCTGGATTTTTACCCCAGTGCAGCGGGCTGCAGTGCTTTGGGCTGGGAGCTGCGCCGGGTGTGTCCGGGGTGCTGCAGCCGTGGGGCTCACCCCAACCTGCACACACCGCTGCTGCACAGGAGCTCGGAGGAACCCAAAGAGCATCAGTGCATACATCTGCCTGCCCCGAGTGGATCACTGCTGCATGTATGCTGGAGAGCGGGAGGGCTTTGGCAGCGCCGCACCTTTTTTCTTGCAGAAATGGGTTGATTTTGTTGCTGGACATCAGCATTTCTTTGTACTTGGGTATTGGCTTTCCCTGTAGAGGAATTTGTGGTTTCTAAGACTCTAATTACTTTAGTGTAATAGTTTTTTCCCCTGCCTTCATAATGACTTTGGTGGGTGCCATCTGCTGTTGTGACAGTACTGGGCAGTGCCAGACTGAGCTCTGGATGCCGGGAGGTGTGTGCTTTAACCAAGCTCATCAGAAAAACTAAGACTTTAAAATCTGATTTTCAGGGCTTAAAGCTTTACCTCCAGCCTCTTGGGACAGTGGTCACTAGGCTGGGCCAAAGGGTGAAGAATACCTGTGGTGGCTTCCTCTCTACTCTGCGGGTCCGCCTGCAGGAGCGTGGTCACGCCTGGCCCCTCTGGGCAGCCAGCATGGTTCGGGATGGATGGAGGGGTCTGTGTTTCCTTGGTGGCGGGCAAGGGGCAGGCCACATCCTTCCAGGAGCAGCTGCTTTGCTTGCAAAAAGCTTGACCTACATCTTTTGGCTTCATTTTAGAGCCAAAAGTTGCTGTGATTCCTGTCGTGGCCTGTGGCAGCCCGGCTG
>NW_010427647.1:23036-28710 GCF_000710305.1 Buceros rhinoceros silvestris | reverse complement strand
GTCTTGATTTTAGAGCCAAAGTTTGCTGTGATTCCTGTCGTGGCCTGTGGCAGCCTGGCTGCACTGTGCTGTGGCCAATGTAAGGCTGTGCCGCAGGTGGCAGCGGGCTGCTGGGTGCTGCCGCAGCGCACAGCTTGGGTAAGGAGAGCTCGAGAGACTGCGCTTCTAGCAGCTCCGCAGGAGAAATGCCTGTCTGTGGGTGCTGCGAAGCCCATCTAGGTGACAGTTCTCTGCAGGTGTCCATCCCTCACCTCCTGGAGCTCCCTGGAGCTCCCTGCATCATTGGTCTTGTGTCCTGGGACTCGCAGGCTACAGACACAGCACTGGCCTGCACAACGTGTTTTGTCCAGCAGCACTAAATTCACGAGAGTGGAAGGGCTGTAGTGAGTTAATTTAAGAAGCTTTTTCATATTCGGTGTGGGTAGTGCTGCCTCTCAGGTGAGGATGTGGGACCCTTTTCAGTCCTTACCCTTTAATTATCATTGAATCCCATGAGAGTCACAGCCAGGACTTTGTCTTGCTGGTCATCAGAGATGTCAAAGCTAGAAAAGAGATGTTAGCAAAACCCCAGCTTATAAAAAGAACAGCTTTAGAAGTGGAGTCCGTTTCAGGGCCACATTGCAAAATAAATTAAAAAAAAGGACTAAAAATACTGTATCGTTGGAAGGCCTGAGTTCTGCACTCCCAAAGCTACTATTTAATGCCATAGTGATGTGAAAGGCTCCTAGAGGGAATCTGATTTACTGTTACAGCTGCTGCTGGGGTGAGGCGAGATGGGGAGTTGGTGCAAGCAGCACTTGGGCTCACGGCGTGGCTTTAACCAGCTTATGCTACTGAGTTTCTCTAGGATCGCTGCAGTGATTAGCAGCGAGAAAAGTCAGTCAGACAGGTGGGCAGAAAGCCATACGCCTGGTCTGTAGAGTCCTGCCTGGGCTCTGGGGGTGGCCGAGCTTTGGGGGTGCCTGACCCCAGACCTGCAACTCACAAATGTCCTCTTAATTCACATTAATTTACAAAGGTTGGCGAGTTTTCAAAAGTGCATAGTGTTATCCCGAGACAAGACCAGTGTTTCAGATGATTAACCAGGTTCAGTTAAGCATTTAAAGAGGCTGAGGCTGACTGTGAGAAAATGGGTTCCTTTTCTCCGTCTACCTGCTGTGCTTTTGGGACTCCTGTTTTTCGGATGATCTCTTTCTTTTTGGGGGTTCCCGTGCAGCTCAGGTGGTGGATGCAGGAGCACGTGCAGTGCAGCTGGCAGCATGCAGCCGGCAGCGTTTGCCACCCCGTGCCCCAAATCCCCCACGGCCAGGGAAGCCGGGCAGCAGCAGCTGGCCACTCTGGAAGCCAGCATGGGCTCGCTGCTGAGTGACCTTTGTCTTTCCCGATAGTGCCTGGTGGGCTTCTCCCATGACGGCTGCAGTGCTTCTGCTGCTGCTAACATGACACTGAGACTTGTGAGGTTTCTTTCAAGACTGTCTGTGCAGTGAAGCACAGTTTCCAGAGAGCAATAAAGAAGGAACTGCTTCAGATACCTGAGTTAATTTATGCTAGATTCCTGCAGCACGGAAAAGAGACATTTGGAACACAGAACTGGGGCAGGGGGTACATTTTCCCTAGCCAGGAGGAAGAACTTCATTGAGGACACTGAGAAGCACGAGTGGATGCTCAGCAAAAGGCTGTGCAGAAATCGCCCTTCCCAGAGGCACCCAGCATTGCTGGTACGAGCAGAACAAGCCTTAATTGCGTATAGGCTCCGTGCTCTCCTCCGCTAGGGAGATACTGGGACGTTGTTCTGCTGCTGGGAGCCATTCCTGGGAACTCAGCCTGAAAGGTACCTGCTTGCATTTCTGAAGTGCTGTGGAGAAAAGCTTTTCTCTCGGTTTTGCTTTCTGAACGTATTAAAAGCTCACCAGTCGTGCGCCTGGGACAGTGGAGTGGCCTCTGCTTGGCGGGGCTGGTCCTTTGGGTGGGAGAAGCCAGAGGCAGACTGAGAGAGGCAACTGCCTTCCTGCTGCAGCCCAGTGCGCCTTCAATGTCTGCTACATACCCTGGATGTTTATTCTCATTTTACCATGTACAAGGGTATGACGAAAAAAAAAAAGAAAGGATTTTTTTTTTTCAGTTCTTTGGGTTTTTTTAAAGGTGCCGGTATGTTAGAAGATATCACCATACCAGGATTTTCTGCAAGATTTCAGGAAAATATTAAAACAAGATTAAAATATGACCATGCCAAATAGCTCTTGCTCCCCCTCATTACTCCCTTGTGTGACAACTGCCTCCCCACAGTTCCAGCTCCACTTCAACGCAGGAGATGCTCAGCTGCCATTAGAGCAAAAATCCCGCTCGCATTTGCTGCAAAGGGCTTGTACAAAAAATAATGCATCCCAGAGACTCAGGAGCCAAAGACATGGGACAGAAACCCTTTGGCTATGATTGGTTTGGGAAGAACAATATTGATTTCTTCGCTTATCTCACGTGTCACAGACAATATTGGGCCATTTGGACGCTTGATGGTCCAGCGATTTACCCTGTGTTGTTATATGGTGCTGAGCTTTTGATTCTCACTTTGAACTCATTTTCCCAAGCCGTAGGTTTTGCTGTCTGCAGCAAGAGACCTTGTACTGGTGTCATTTTTAACTCGGAGCGTGCTGCATGAATGGTCCTGGCAGAGCATTCAGCTGGGGAACGCATCCAACGCATGGGGAAGCATCCAGCGTTCCTCTTCCAAGGGTGGAGAGCCCAAGCACGATGCCATCCTGCGAGGGTGTTATCGCCAGAGGCACATGCCATCCTGGCACCATGCGGCTCCTGAAACGGTTTCATGAACTCTGTCCATGGCATGGACAAGCATCAAGAGCCTTTTGGTCGAGATTCAAAACCAGGCGAGGTGGATGTATCCAAACTTGCTTCCCCCGTCGTTATCACCATTCACGTACAGAGGCACGGCTTTGCTTTTGGTGCGAAGTCTAATTTTTACAACTGCAGTGCTAAGTGCCTGACTCTCACTTGTGACGTCTGAAGTCTGGGGCTGGGCAGCTGAGATGACGTTTTCTTACTTCAGCAGTTTGTGGGTTTCTCACCTTTTTTAAGATCTGGATTCTGGACTCATAACACAAACAAAAGTGCCGCAATAGCCAACATAATGGCGTTCCCCTAAAGCTCTTACTTGTGACTCCAGGGATTTTGAAAAAGTTCGTCTTGCTTCCCGGAGATGTAAGCCAGAGCAAAACCAGGCCCCGGATTTCTCCAGCCTTTGGCTGTGGCCGGTTGATGGCTGTGATTTATGGAGAGGGCTTTCCTGCCTTCCCAGAGGGATGCCGCTCGTCCTTCTGTGGAGGGAGATTCCTGCCCTGGAGGTCACAGCAGCCGGCGTGCTCTCATCTTGCCAGCGGCACCTTTCCGGGGAGAGCACGGCTGGGATCAGCTGCTCTGGCGCTGAGCTGGGCAGAGCCGGCGTGGGAGGCCGTGCTGCTCCCGAGCCGCGCGGATGGGCTGCTCGCAGAGAAATCCGCTGCATCTCGCAGCCGTTACAGCTGCGGCCTGCCAGGAGGACTTCTTGCTCCATTAAGAAATTAGAGACTGTGCTTGGACCAGAGCAGCACAGTGCTGTGTTTCTTCCCGTAGCTTATTGCCAGGCACAAATAACTTAACCCCTTGTTTCCCTTTCTGCAAATCATGCACGTCGGTGATGACCTTCATCGCATGAGTGTCAGAGTGCTGAATTAATGAGCAGTCCACTGGCAACACAGTTTGAAACTGTCAGGGTAAATGAAGCAGAAGATGTTCGTTACTGGTTATTTTATGTATTTTATATGTATGTAAATTCTTTTATCTTCTATTTTTCCTGCAGGAAAAAACCAAAGTGGTAGAACCCTTGGACTATGAGAACGTGATCCTTCAACGCAAAGTCCAGATCTACAGTGATCCCCTCCGGGACCTGCTGATATTTCCGATTGAAGATGTATCTGTGAGTTTGCACAGGTTGATTCTTATGTTTAGGGCTCACTCATCTCCAGCCCTGATCTCCCTGGAAAATGTCCACTGTTAACCACATGGTAGTTCTGGCTGCATTACTGACACACAAACCCAAAGTGAGCCACTGCTGATTTGGACCCACCACATTTATTTACAGGAAGTATCAAGCCCTGAAGACCCAATATGCACTAAAAACATGTTCTCCTTTTTCCTGCAGATCTCGGTCATCAGTCGACAGAGAAGGACTGTCCAGTCAACGGTGCCAGAAGATGCTCTAAAGAAAGCTCAGAGTCTCTTTGTCAAAGAGGTAGGGCAAAAGCCCGTGCAAGGCCTGGCTTCAGCGCTTTCTCCCTCAGGCAAGATGCTCTCCTGTAGCTCCTGGTCTGTGAGGCTGCAGATCGCTTAGTTTTTCCTGTGTGGGAAGCACCGGTCACTGGCAGCCCGATCACACGAGGTAGCTCTTGCACACGCCTCTTCTGCAGTGCTTCTTTCCGGCGGGTTTTGTACACAAGCCGCAGGCATGCAGCAGGGCAAGGGGCGGAATACGCAGCCTCCCTGGAGCATCCCGAGTGCCCCGGCTTTGTTCTGTAACACGCCGCTCTCTAGGACCAAGCGCAGTGGAACTAAATGCCAAGCGACGGTCAATGCTGAGTGAGAGGCACTACATTTCTGAGGGCAGAAAAGTGGCGCTTTCTGGAAAACAGCCCCTTCCCAAATCACTAGTCCTTTTTTAAAGCCTTGGAGTGATGTAAATACAAAATCAGTAGCTGTGTGGCAGCCAGATGCTATGTGCTGAAAAGGTTCCTTAAGAAATGCAAAACAAGTGAAGCAGCTCATTCAGATCCTTTCCCTTGCGCCGATCTCACCCACCTGTCTGTACCTCTGTAAGCTTTCAGACTTGGGTACGGTTCTCTTTTGCCTGGTGTAGCTTTCAAAGAGCTGTATTGTTTTCCTTTCAGTGCATTAAAACATACAGCTCAGACTGGCACGTGGTAAACTACAAGTATGAGGAATACTCAGGAGACTTTCGGATGTTGCCATGGTAAGTGTCACATGCCCTTGGAATACTAATGCATGGTCACCGGGCTGAGGTTCGGTCAGGCTTAGGAGGAACAGTCTGTCCTTCTTCCTGATGCCTGTCCCACCAGCAGCTGCCCCTCCAGACTTATGTCGCTCTGAAGGTTAGAGAGCCAGCGGTTCATGTTGTCACACCGCTGTCAGTCAGCAGTGTCAGGGAGGTGCTGACAATATCACCAGCCTGGGTTGTTGTTTCACATCCCGCCCACCAGTGTGCAAACAGCCCCCTCCGGCTGGGCTGAGGACGGGTGACAGTCTGGGCATGTGGCAGCATAAAGAGTGTTGGCAGCGTCTGCTCGTCCTGAATCAGCAGCCTTGCTGTCCCCAGGACTGGTGTTCGCTGGGTGCTGGACACAGTGTTCCCGTCCTGAGCAGATCGTCTTTGTGCCCTCTGTCACTGAGACGTTGTTTTACAGCTTCAGCCCAGTGGTGTCGTATCGCCGTTAGTGCTGGCAGTGCTGGAGAGTTACGTGCTCTGAAACGCCAGGCTCTGCCAGGGGTTCCAGCCCCAGAGCTAACCGAGGTTTCCAGACAGGCATATATTTCTCGGATTTCTGCTGGATTGTTGTTTTCTCAGTGGCGGCGCCTGCTCTGCTCTCGCTCCCCCTGCTCCGGGCACTCC
>NW_010427647.1:19464-22941 GCF_000710305.1 Buceros rhinoceros silvestris | reverse complement strand
TCCCCATGCTCCGTGCATCCCTCGACCGCTGTCCAGGCTGCTCATGTGCTGGCAGCTTGTTAAATGCTTTTTCTTGTTAATCAGCTGAAGTGGGTCTGTTCTGAGGATCTTGCAGGGAAGTGCAGCAGCAGTGGGGCAACACTGTTGGTCAAATCTTAGTAAATTGGTGAATAAACTTGCAGTCCGATCTTGCTTCTTTTTTAGCAAGATGGAATCTGCATCTCTCTGTGGCATAAATGCAAGTCAGCAGCAGCTCTGCAGAACAGACAGCTAACAAGGAGAAAGCTAATTACATACTGCCTATGCTTAATTTCCATGAAATGCACTCAGAAGTTGGCTTTCTCCAGCTGGAAGGGGCTGTAGGTCTCTGGAAATCTGTCTTCTGCAGGAGGACAGTTCTGCTGTGCCTTGTAGTCTGGATTGTAGTCCTTGGTTCTGGATCCAGCATCCGTTTGCTGGCTTGAAGGACCCTCATTTCCCAGTTGTTAAATATGAAAATGTGTTGTGATTTCAGCAAATCCTTTAGGCCAGACAAGATTCCCAGCCATGTGTTTGAAATCGATGAAGACTTTGAAAAGGATGAGGTAAGGGGACTTTTTTTTTTTTTTTTACATATTCCACTCTAAGATCTGTTAAAAAGCAGATTTTGCACGGATAAGTCAGAATTCAGTTCCCAGGAGTGGTTTTCTGGTAAGGTGCTTCATACTGTGAAGATGGGAGCAAAACTGAGACAGTGATTTATTTCAAAGTATGACAGGTATCTCCTGGAGCCAAGGGTCTCCCAAAATATCTCGAAGATTAGCTGTAAGATTTCTTATGGCTTTTTCACTTGAAACATTGCAGCAGCAGAAATCAAAAAAAAAAAGAAAGCCCAACAATTACTAAAAATCTTCATGTCCAGAATTAAAAGTGGGCAATTTGGTTTTCAGTTACACTGTGATATTGGGGTTCCCCTTTCAGCAGGGTCTGTGCTCTGTCATGTAACCTGCAATTCTTAATCCGTCTCTTCTACTCAGCGTGTTCGCAGCGAGTCAGCCCCGCTCTGTACACGCGGTGCGAACGCTCAGAGGCGTTTGCTGCCTCTGGCCGTTGGCATGTTTGTGCTCAGCTGGTTGCAGGGATGGTTTGCAGCACTGGGCTCTGACAGCTGGGACAACTGGGACATCATCAAACCTGGTGGTCATTTTGGACGACGCAGATGCCGTGTTTCCCGGTGCACACTGTGTTTGCTGCAGAAGGGAGGGGTAGCGGGTTTCTGTCTCGAGTACCCTGTGAAGTTTAATTCATGCGTGTGACATTACAGAAGTTTTAGTTTGTGATGGGAGGAGTTAAGCCCAGCTGTTTAAAATCCACGTGGCACCAAGATGCTGCTGCTGAGAACTTGCAGAGGAAAAGGGAAGTTTCTTTCTTTCAGAGGTGACGATCTGAAGGGGCTGTTCCGTGTTTCTCACAGTTGCTGTGTGTGTCCCAGCACACCTCAGGTCTGGACTGGAATGGCTTTTTCCTAAATGGAAATGTATTTTTAAGTTTGGCCTTACGGGGTTTTCTTTGGCTGTGTTGTCAGTTTACATTACATCATTAACTCGCGCTGTTGCCTCTTTAATAATACCCGCTTTGGGCTGGAGAGCGAGCTGCGCGGTATGTTATCAGCACGTCTCTGAAAAAAGCGAAAGGACAAAAACGTGCTGTCCAAATCTGACGGAGACCCTTTTTCCTCTGAGCAGTGTCCCAAATACTCAAACAGGTGAAATTGCTGATGTTGATCGTGGAAGAGGATTCCTGATGCTTTGGCAAATATTTTGGCATTTATCTTTTTTTCCTGGCTCTATCTGTTACCATTCCCTGATGGAGCATTTGCATTAGAATGATGAAAAAAAAGGTGAACCATTTTTAAGGAGAGTTTACGGGTTTTTTTACCCAAGGAAATAAAGCATTAGACAATTTACTTTCTCATTGGAAGTTTGACAGGAAAAGAGAAAAAACTGCCATTTGGGATGCAGGAGACGATATAAAACAGTCCCTCCCGAGCTCGTCGGCAGACAGTCCAGGTCCCCCTCTGCTGCTGAGTTAGTGGAAGTCCCAAGGCCGGTTTCTTTTACCAGTCTGGGACCTCATTGCCCTCCCTCCCTCCCCAGTGGAGGTCCCAGTTAGGCACAGGGGGAGGGCTGTTCTCCCTTTCCAGGACCACAAGACAGGAGCAGAGATGGAAATCCCGGCTGACAGGCCAAAACAACCTGGCCGCGTCACTTGAAACTTCTTGTTTTGGTAAACGTGAAACCGGTCAGTTACACTTCAGCTGTTGGGGTTTGGTGGTTTTTGCCTAAATTTAAAATGGAGAGTGGATTTATACAAAAGGAAATGACAAAATAAGTCTGGAGTTCTGCATTTTGCAGCTCTCTAAACAGACCATTTTGAAAATTTCCTTCTTCCCCAAGTTTTTGCAATACTGCATAAGAACCAACATGCGTTTCCTCATTGCAAAATTGCTGTGAAACTCTGTAAGCACAGATGTCATCTTTCTCATTTAAAGGGGACCCAGACTGGCCTGGTTTGCCTCTTTCTTGGCAGGAGAAGACCCTGAAATTCTTGTGCAAACTCTGTATGTGCAGCTGTACCTGCTACCTGAACGTTCTACATGCCACTGCCTTGCTGTAGTTAAAACCGTGTTGCTTTCCAGGGTGGGCACAGCCCTTGTCCCCAGGGGGAATTTTCCAGGGGAGGCAGTTCACCTGACCTTCCCTTTTTCCGATCTTCTGCTCCCTGTCAGGATTCCTCGTCGCTGTGCTCCCAGAAGGGTGGTGTGATAAAGCAGGGCTGGCTGCACAAAGCCAACGTGAACAGCACCATCACTGTAACCATGAAGGTGAGTTTGATGCAGCGTTACGTTAACGGGGCACGAGGCACAAGGTTAAGCTCAGACCCCGTCTCTAAAGCTAGCGGGAGTGCAACGGGTGGATTTGGTTGGGCACGGGTCCGCCCTGTAGAGTATCCCAAGGTGGACTGAAAAACCCAATCTGGTAACAGCTTTTGACACCTCCCTCCCCAGAGCGTAAGACCAATGCGCTTCAAATAGTGACAGCTGAGCTGAACGAAAAGGCGAAGCATATTTTAGTAAACCACGTTTGTTTTCTGAATGAGCGGCTGGAGATGAAGACATTTGAAATAACTGAAACAGCTGCCCTGCAAAGGAGACTTCCCAAACTGAAAACACGGCAGGAAATGTGTGCAGAGGCCGGCTTTAAACTGAAGTGACAAGTCTTCCCGTGAAAAGCAGGAGTGGTATCACGAAGGAGACAGAGCATTACTGTCCTGGAAGCAACAGCTGCGTTATCTCCTGTCCTCCGCTGTACACCATCCAGCTTATACATTGCTTAGGCTTCGCAGTGGAGGTTTTCCGTAGTTCCACTGCAAGTTTTTGCCGTGGCAGTGAGCCCGTCTGCTGCCCCACCGTGAGGCTGTCTTGTTTCAGGATAGAAA
>NW_010427647.1:8854-19322 GCF_000710305.1 Buceros rhinoceros silvestris | reverse complement strand
GCTGTGCTGCCTAAGGATGGCTGCAGCAAGACTGCTTTGTGAAAGCCTTAGTAAATCTCAAAAACCTCGCTTGTTCTGAGGCTCGATTCGGTGAGTTACGCTTTCATGAGAAGTGGAACAGGACCATTCATACGACTAATTTTAATTTGAGTTGTAAAGTGACTCCTGATGAGCTTGAACGCAATAGCACAGGACTTTCTGAACCTTTGCTTTTCCAAGCAGCAAAGTTGAAGATATTTCTGCTCTTGTAACTTCTGGAGGAGGTATTATACATGGTCAAAGCACTCCGTTAGGTCTGTTCTTGACGGAGCCTCTTGTGGTATTGTTGCCCTTACTGCCCAGATACCTCAGACCCACCTGTCAGTGGGTCTGAACTACACTGGCTTCAGCTCAGTTAATAAGAGTCTGTTGTGAAAGTCAGATATCAAAGTACTGGAAATCAGTAGCCATTTTCTGAGCTGGTCCCAGTCACTCTGTGTCTTACAAAACACCTCCTAAGACCCGGATGAGAAATCTGAGGACTTTGAACGTCTTCAGCATTGTGACCACTGAGAGGCTGCTGTGCTATGGCAGAAGCAGATGTGTCCATCTTTTGAGGGCTGGTTCTTTCGCTGCTGTGACATGCTGAGCTGTTGGTACCTCACACTGTTGCTAAGCGTGTGCAGAGTACATTTTGTGGAGAGCCAGCCCGTGAACAAACTGAAACGAGGCTACAGCTGCTAACCCGTATTTCAGAGCAGCCTTTCTTTTGCAGAGAAGTTCCCTGGTTTGGCCCAGGTCTCCTGCGGTCTGTTTTGAGGCATCTCGGTGTGCTGCATTAGAACCATGGCGTCAGGATTTTCTCTCTCTCTTTCTTTCATCTCTGCCCAAATGGACTTCCCTAGTTCTCTAGCCATCCCTCTGCAATTGCACCAACAGCGTGTGTAGCCTGATGAGAAGGGGTGCTCCCTCTGCTCCTCGGTTAATAGCATTCGTTTCAAATGATCATAGTCTTCTGACAATTATTGCTGACAGCAGTGCTTACAAGGCGGGAAGATCATAGGAGCAGTTCGCTGCTTGCTTCTGCATTTCCTTCGGAACAGAATTCAAACGGTTTAGCATGAAATGTATACCCACGAGGGATGTCAACCCTGTAGTATCTGGAGAGGGGTCTGTCATGGGTTTCTGTAGCATCCACTGCAAATTTTCTGAGATTGATCTGGTGAAGTGCTAAATCAAGGTTTAAGCTGCCTTTATGCGTAACATACTTAGCTTTCCATGTGTTTTTTTGCTTTGTTGAACTAAAAACTTAAGCTTGAAAGCTACAAAATTTAAAGCTCAACAACCTACAGAGCATTTCTACAGCTAACTAGTCATGTAAACGATGCCAGAGGTTCTTGTTTGGAGGGTGTGGGTTACCATTCAGAGCGCAATACTCCCTTCCAGTGCAAGTGAGTGGTTTGATTGAACATCTGCGAGCATCAGTAATGATGGGAGCAGGAATTTACTAGTAGTCTCCCATCTGGGACGAAAAATATTGTGTTCATTCATAGATCTTCCAGATACGCAGAACAGTAGAAATACTCACGGTGCTGCTTCCTCTGGCTTCTTTCATGATATTCCTAACACTGAGAAAAGCACCCTGCTCCTTACAGACCTGACAGCTTATGGTGCTACCATAATTGCTGCCAAAATATTCCCCTGAATTATAGTCCGGGTTCTTTTGGCTGACAAACACGAAGGAAGATGTTCTGAGATACTGGAGAGCTTTTCTTTCATAAAAATCGGTAGCACAAACCTAGGAACACTTCTCCCAAACTTACTGCTTTTCAAGGTGAGAATTGAACGCCAGTGTGTGAAAATAGCTTTATATATTAAAAAGAAACAAACAACACACCCACAAAAAACCAAGCAGTCGAGTGGATTAGAGTGTCCCTTGGCTTGCATTTGAGTGCTGGGAATTTCCACATGTCTGTTCCAAAGCCTTCTGGAGAACTGCTTTGTAATTTGAACTGAGGTCTTTATCAAAAAGGCTCTGGAAGTACCTGCTCTAGGGTGAGATGAATCTTCAAGTGATGTGCTGATCTAAATTTATCATGCAGCATTATTTTGTAAAGATAAGTGAGGCTGGAGCCAGCTGGGAATGAGCTGGAAGCCCTGGGGCTTTGCTTTAGATGGACAAACTCATAATAACAACAAGGACGTTAAAATTAAAGAAGATGATGAAATCTCTCTTTATCAAAACAAGCCGTACTCAAAGGGGTGAATCTGCAGCACTCTGGGGTCACCAGTGTTTCTCGTTACAGTATTTTCTCAACAGCAGGAGGGCAGATCCTGAAAACGTGGCTGTGGTTTGTGATAGTCGATGGAGTGAACACTTGGATGAGCAAGACATTGTACTTTTGCAGGTATTCAAGAGGAGGTATTTTTACTTGTCACAACTCACAGATGGCTCCTATATTCTTAATTCCTATAAAGATGAGAAAATTTCAAAAGAATCCAAAGGCTGCATTTTCCTGGATGCTTGCAATGATGTTGTTCAGGTAAGTGTGCTGTCTGCATGGCTGTACGTGGGCTTGTGCGTTGCTGGCTCTGAGACAGAGATGCTCTTTCCAGGTCTGTGCCGCCGAGGAGTGAAGGCAGGGTTTACAAACTAACCCAGAGCCGGTGTGCACTCTTGGCTAATCAGCCGAAGGTGTTTCATAAGGGTGCTGTACTTTTGGCCAGGCAGATAGCAAGGGAAGGAACTGCTGACAGACTAAAATGGAAGCATTTCATTGGTTCCTCATCTTTTGTCTCCTTGCTCTGTCCCTCTGCTTTACCTGGTTATCGTAGGTCAGTTGCCTTCCAAGACATCCTGAGGATAGAAGCCAGTAATTGGCGTGACTTCATCTTGGGCACTTTGCTCCTCTGTTCACTCACACCAGCTTCTTGTTTCTTAAGTTACATCCTGATAGGTCCATGCAAACACGCAGCCCTTTGGGACTACCTTACTTACCCCTGCAAAGGGCTTGTAAGGTTTTAGAGGCAGGTATTTGTACCGGGCTTAAACCCTGGTTTGCTTTGTAACGCTGAGAGTGAAGCGCAGAGGTAGATTGCCGTGGTGCCTTCTGCCGTTGCTGTCTCTGCAGAAGCTTCAAGTGCTGGGAGTGGTGGAGCTGGTACGGGGCAGCTGAAATTACTCCAGTGGTTTGCTCAGCATGGATGAGTCAGAGCTGTACATTTCCGTTCATCTTTCTGAACACAGTAAAAGCAGTAGTGCACACGCCTTAGTGATGTACAGGAGCTGCTTCCCAAGTTGCATCAGATTGCCTTGGCTTCTGGTTGGAAAATGCTGTTTAAAGACCAGCAGAACACACCGATGGTGCATTGAATCACTTGCTTTGAAGATAGAAGCCTCCAAGTGCTCTGGAGTGCAACGTGACTTACTGTGTCAGACAAATCCAGTTACTGACTCCTCTGGGTGAATATTAAAGGTCTGACAACAGAAGAAGGATCTTGCTCCTGCTCCTCAGTGCAATGTCTGTGGTTCAGTCTGGCTTTCTTCCATTTCCAGAATAGCTGGCAACCGCGGGGCTGCGTACTGCTTGATCACAGCCGTTTGTGATTGCTGTAGGGGAGGAGGCACGGGGTCGAGGAGGGTGCTTGTGTTGTGTTTCACAGCATGTCAGTTCAGGAGCCTTATGGCAGGTACTGCGCTGAGACATTGAGGAAAACGTAGTACAAGTCTTCCTCTTTCTTACTTGTTTGTTCAGTGTCCTAAGATGCGCCGTTATGCGTTTGAACTGAAGACAATAGACAAGTACAGCCACTATCTCGCAGCTGAGACTGAGCAGGAGATGGAAGAATGGCTGGTAACTCTGAGAAAGATCATTCAGAGCAATACCGAGAGTTTGTTGCAAGAGAAGAAAGATACTGTGGAATCTGTGCAAGGTCAGTGTATAAATAAACCTACCTGCATCATTCTCCAGCGAGATGCAAGCCTGGGGAAGCATATACTTTTCTTTCTGGATTAATGGCAAGAATTGTGGCTGACACATGATGTCATGCAAAGGGACTTAGTGTAATGTAGACCATAGTCTGAAGAATACAAGCGGAGGGAAACATGACCTTTCCTCTGGATGGGAAATCCGTGGCAAAATTTCAAGACTCGTGGAAAATTGGCTTTGTGCTGAAGTTCTGCTTTGGAAAGACCTAGCAGGCTGTAACAGTACTCTCTAGTGCTGGTAACGTGTGGAAAAATCTTACTCCTGAGGAAGAGAAAAGTCTCTGTAAACCGTTCCTGTGCCATTGTAAGCAAATATTGCAGGATGCTTTCTGGCAGAGCGGTGCTCCTGCAGTCGTTTTGAGCATCTGTTTTTTGTGTCCTTGCAGATGATGAATCAAGCACACACGGAAAGTCGGAGAACATCCTGGAGAGCCTGGAGAGAAGCATGCATCCAGAGCTGATGAAGGTACCGTGTTTGCAGAGATTGCTCTCTCGGACCATAGCTAGTTCTCTCCACCACATCTAGAAAAAGGGTTTTCCACATTCTGTCTGCACCTCTCGGAGCGCTCTGTGGGCACCAAGTGCTGCTGGGGTCTCTGTTACTTCGTCTGCCCGTCTTACAGATGGAGCTCCATGGTTTGGGCTCCGCCGTGCATCGTCTCAAGTATCACAAAAGGAACCTGAAAATATTTATTTTGTTTTGCTTCCCTTCTTTCCTAATAACAAATGTTTGCCTCTGTGTGGCCAGGTGGTAATATCGGTGCTTTCCTTTGTCCTAGTATGGAAGAGAAACAGATCAGCTGAACAAACTAAGCAGAAATGATGGAAGACAAAACCTCTTTTCTTTCGACCCAGAAGTCCAGGTAAACATCTCCACGTTTGCAGATGCAAGGTTCTGGTCTCTGGAAGAGCTCCCTTGGCGTCCTGCCTCCCCTGTTCCCTTGCATGGCCACAGCATTTGCCTACAGAGGCCGTGTGGCTTTCTGTGATTTGAGGAATGAAAGTGCAGCCCATGTCCCTGTCGAGTGAGAGCTGAACAAGTTGTTAATGCTCAGGTGATAGCTCAAACAAAGGGAGGACTCACAGCAGCCTCATAAATGACCTCCTTCCAACTTTGATGGCTTCTGTGTGATGCATCTTGATGTTGTTGGATTTCAAATCCATCATCTGGGCCTCTGGGAGGTTCTCCTGGTTGCAGAAGCAGTAGGAGTGGTGTTGCAAGGACACTTGCAAAGCTGCATGAGCTCAGCATGTCTGGAATAGGGAACAGTGATGTTAAAGACCCTGATAGAGGTTTACAGAGGGAAGTCTCAGTCTTCAGGAAGTTTTCAAATTCAGAGGACAAACAGAAAAAATACCCCATGCTGTTCTCGTGCACTGGAGTAGGGGTTCATCGACTACTGTCTTGTTTTCATCTTGGCTTTGACGTAAAAGCGTCAGCAAAGGCTGAGCTCCCTGCCAAGGTCCAGGTGTGAATTTCAGTGGAATGAGCTGCAACTGTTAACACAGTTTTAGAGAATTGTTCTGTTATTTCATAGCTTCTGGTTCTCCTTCTGGTATGCTTTGGCTTGCTCTTACCTTTGGAAAAGAACATTCTGTTTTAACAAGGAAATGTAATTAGTCTTTAAAAGGTTTAGTGTGCAAAATGAGCTTTTCTCCTGACACTCCTTTAAGGTCTTTAACAGGAAGAAGATAAGCCTGCAGGAGGCCTTTTTTTTTAGGAGAAGTTTTGAGAAGATTCCTATATTGTAGTCAGATAATAAAAATCAAAATATGATTCAGTGTGGAGCATCTAAGATACCTTTTTTTACCTGACCGGATAGTTAGGCTGTATTCACTGTCCTCCCTCAACACCCAGAACTCTTCATTCTGGGGTGGGTCCCTAGGATCTGCTATAACCCGGGGCATTCAGAACCACTGCCCTAGTCAATGCTGATGTGTACGTGCACACTTGTGTGCCCGATGCTAAGGAAGCCGAGAGAGAGGGATTGTACACTTGCAAAGAACTTTCCTCGTCAAAAGGAAATAGGGAAAACAATGGAAAGAGTTTCCCAGAATTGGATTAACAACAGCAGTTTACTTTGCTGGAATGACTTGATTATGAGATACCGGTGCCCTAAGGTTGGCATGCAGGGTTTGGGGGGAGGGGACACATAGGACTGTGCCAGAGAGTCACTGGGAGGTGTGCTGGTGTTTAGGGGTGTTTGGTAGCTCTGTGTCCCCAGTGCCTGGTGCAGTGGGTATGGTGAAGGCTGAGGGGCTTTATCTGGCCTAATGGTATTTTGGCTGCGTGTGTGCCTGCTCTCCAGGAAGGGCAGGGGTCAAGGCGCAGGCAAGGCAGAGGTTCTGGGTTGGGAAGGAGATGATTATCATCGAGACTGTCTGGATTTCCCAGCTGGCTCTGCAGATAGTCTTTGTTGTTTCTAACCACACCAGTTATTGCTGTGCATCTAGAAATGCCTTCCACGTCAAGATGTTGTTCATGATCCCAATGGCATGTGCCTTCTCTCTTTCAGGCACAGGGACCATCTCTTAAACTAGTCAGATCTTCAAAGTGGAAGATACTTTTCTGAGTGTAACGACGACTTAAGTTCCGCTTTTCTTCCCCAAGCTCTAAATGGTGTTTGGGAAGATCCCCAGGGTTACAGCAAAGCAGGAAGGAACTGAAATCATACTGAGGTTTAGTTTACTGTGCTCTACAAACCAGGTTGCCAAAAACGTATACATCCCCATGAGTTCGTGTGTTGAATGCATTTGTGTAACATCACCGAATGGCACTCATTTGTGAATGTCTCGTACCTTTTCTACCATTTGAAAAACCAAGACGATTCAGATAATACTGGCCATAATGTTATTATTCAGGGGTTTAGTTTCTCTTTTAATGAGACTAGATTTGTTTGTTTGCTGTCTAGAGGCTAGACTTCTCCGGGATCGAGCCAGACGTGAAACCATTTGAGGAGAAGTGCAGCAGGCGCTTCGTGGTGTGTTGCCAGGACTTCTCCCTCAACCTCCTCACTCAGCTCAGCGACAGGTCGGAAGAAGGACCCACTAACGTAAGGGGAGCTCTGGCGTGTCCTGTTTCGTCTTCTTTCTTCTAACCATCAAGAAAAACCCTCAACAAATTAATCTGTGTGGATGAAAACATCCCATTTTGCCCGGAGCTCCAATGGGACCCGGGCAGGCAGTGGCTGCTGGCCCGGTGTCGTTGCAGGTTCTGTCTGCCTTGGTATTTTGGTCTTTCAAAAATGTGTTTGGGGACGGGGACTGTCCTGACATGCCTGAGCCTGCCAGGACCTGGGGCTGCTGGGAAACCAGCAGTTTGGAGACATGGAGGATGTGGAGCATGTGTCTGCCACATTCTGGGTCCCTTGTGAAAGTCCTGTTGGTAAATGATTAAGCTCCATCTCCAAACCACCAGCTGCTGTGTTTTATTTCATTTCCCCTAAGGGCAAGGGATTTCCCTGCTCTGAAATCTCCTAACTGTATTTACAGCCACATTATTATATGCTTTTGTTATTGTGTGGAAGTTGTGCCTCAGCCTAAAAAGCCTTTCCTTGTATTTTCTGAGCCTCTGATGTCTGCAGACAGCTTTTACATCTCTCCTCAGCCTTTGTTCTGCCAGGCTGGACAGACCAGGCTCCTCCAGTCTTTCCTCCCAAAGCTTAATCCCTATTATCACGTCCTGCATTTGCTCTGCTGGAGTCAAACCCTTTATGCGAGGGTGCCAGAGCAGCAGACAGCATCGCAGGGGCGGCAGCGGCACTGGCACTGTCCGGTCTCAGCTGATGGTACCTTGTCTGGTGCCTGTTAGAACTGCAAAGGCTTTTTAGTGGTGGCTTCGTGTTGGCAGCTCACAGCTAGTACACCAGGTTCTCCTTGGTAACTCCCAGCGGACGAGTGACTACCAGTGTCACTGATAGCGGAGACTCCTGTTATTCAGAGTCAAACCTAATCACCACATTTTTAGGATTGATGTAAAGCCTTCCAGTTATGCTGTAGTGTCTCGGATGCTCTACAGTCTTATCTCCAGGCCTTCATTTTATCTTTACATGGATGCCTTCCTGCTAGGATCCTTGAATTAAAACTACGTGGAATTGTTGCCACCTGCCTTTACTGCCAGGGTCGGTGGCTGCAGACAGGCTGGCAGGTTTTGTACCTGCAGTTTCTTAGCAGCGTTAGCCTTGTATTGGCGCTCTCCTGGTTGGGAGAGAGAACTTTGCTCCTGCGCTGCCAGCATGTAGCAGCTGAGGAACATTGTGAGTGTCTTGCAGTTGGGCCATCCAGAGCTGATTGGCTTCAGACAGCCAGTGAAGTGGTCTCTAGTGTGTGAACAGAAACCCTTCTGAGTTGATTTTTTTGTCACTGCAAAGGATAAGCAGCTCTGATGGATTGAAGTCATGTTTCCTTTCTAACTTCATAGTTAATGACGTATACAAAAAACCCTATGGATTTCATTCTTTCTATTTCATTAGTGGTTTTAAAGGAGCTTTGTTCAAATTGCTAGAACAAATTGCAAGATGAGGAAAAAAGGTTTTATGGAATTATAAAGGAAATAAACATGGCTTCTCTGTAAGAATTCTGTAAAATGCTGGTGAACAAAAGTAAGGAACAAACAGATGCAGGAGGCAAACGTCGCAGGGAAGGCAATGCATTTTGATACTCTTGAGCCTGTACCAGGCAATTTTTTTGACATATATATTTAATCAAATTTCCAGGTTGAGCCCTTTTTCCTAAGCTTGGCGTTATTTGACCTGAAAAATAACTGCAAGATTTCAGCTGACTTCCATGTGGATTTGAACCCACCGTCGGTCCGTGACATGCTGCTGGATAACTCTGCATCTGGAGCAGAGGACACCAAGGGACACTCGCCAGGCGAGGGCCTTGTGCATGAGGTCCCCGAGTCTTGCCTGCGCTACATCAAACGGGTGAAGAACTGACTTTCTCCTCATTCCATGTCTCTGCTGCGGCTGTGGCTGCTCAGTAGCATTGCGGGGTGTTGTCATCCACTGTGTGGAGCAGTAGAGGCTGAGCTGCGGGGTTTTGGTCAGTGTCTCAAGCCAAATGCCGCTTCGGGCTCCCTGGCAGTGAAAGGCAAAGCCGCAAGTCGAGTTTTTCAGGACCTGACTGTGCTCAAGCCATGTGAGCCCCCACGGCCCATCTGCAGCAGCAACCAGAGCAGAGTCTGTCTGGGTCGTGGGAAGGGCAGCAGGGTGACAGGGGCCAAACCCGGCGGTGCGGGTGCGGTGTCCTGCTCTCTGACGACCCGCTGTCTGTCTGTTGCAGGGGGTTTTCTCTGTGACTGACCCGCACGTGGAGATCTTCCTGGTGGTCCGTGTGGAGAAGGTGCTGCAGGGCAGCATTACACACTGTGCAGAGCCGTACATGAAAAACTCGGACCCGGGGAAGGTATTGGATGAGGCTGGGCTTGGCGATGCTCTCTGCTGCTGCAGGGACTAGCATGGTCTGAAACATGGGTTGCTTCTGCTGCTCTTTAGCTTTTTCTTCTGGCAAATACTGGTCTTCATCGATTCTTCATCCCCAGAGAAACAGGCTGCACTGCTCCATAATGCTACACACAGTGTCTTGGCCTGGTCTCAGTTCACTTCTGCTCAGAAAAGTGATGTTTTAGTAGCAGCAGAACATGGGCTTCACCCTTTATTCCACTCGCCCTGCTTCTGTCTTGTTCCATGCAGAGTGCCATGATCATGTGAGGAAGGTTATGCAAAGGCTGGTCAGGGAAGAGTCCTGGTGCTGCTGGCATCAGTCTGCGTGGCAGGGGAGCTGATGCTGCCTCGCTGCAGCCAGTCAAAATTAGCCCCTGGAAAATCGATGTATGGAGCACCTGGTATGCGATGACATGCCCTCAGCACCCTGCGTAAGGCTGTAGAGGATAAGCCAATTACCATCAGTTTTGGAAATTAAACTAGTACTCTTTGGAAAATAAAATACTAATGCCCTGACTGTTTAATGCGGAATCAAGAGGCATTTTAACATGACTGTGCCCACAACATGTTTGCTGTTGCTTTGGTGGTGTGAAGCGACAGCCAAGGCTGCCTATCGGCTGCTTTGACTGTTGCGCTGTGTGCCTGGGGCGCTGTGCGTTGTGGAGCACGGAGAGTTTCTTCTCCCTGCAGAGTGCCGCACTCTTTACTCCTTCTCCGGGGCAGCGTGGAAGCTGTGGCACACACTAACTGCTCTTGTGTTTTGCAGACTGCCCAGAAGGTCCATAAGGTGGCCAAGCAGGTGTGCAGCCGTCTGGGGCAGTACAGGATGCCCTTTGGCTGGGCTGCCAGGTGAGTCGCCTCAGACTGCGCTTTGGCCGTGACGGGAGCCGCTGCTGTGAGTTATCCGTGACACAATTCGGCCGAGCGGGCAATGGGCCAAGTGGCTGATGTCAGTGAGGTTGTAGCCGAGGGCAGAATCTGGCTGCGATTCCCAAGACAGGATGGGGATTGACCCGAAATGCTCTATCTAGAATTAGAAACAAAATATTAAAAAGTA
>NW_010427647.1:347-8775 GCF_000710305.1 Buceros rhinoceros silvestris | reverse complement strand
ACCAGTGCTGGGAAGAGAGTAACCTCCCTGCTGACCTGTAGCTATGCTGCTAGGGCAGGACGTTACTGGGGATGAATTACGCTGTCGGGTGCTACCACAGGAATCAGCCCAGAAATTCCCTCCTGGCATCAGCCCTGGGCAGAGACAGCGGAGGACAGTGGAGGACCTCCTGGTTTGGCAGTGGCAAACGGCTAGGGTTTGTCTCCCATCTTAGACTCTGCTTTAATTAATGTTCTTGGAAATGACTGAAGATGGTGATGCTATTCCCTCGCTTTTCTTTTACTGGGACTGATGAAGTATGTCGGTGCTAACTCCCTTAAATTTCACATCAGAGGAAGGCCTGAAGGCGAGTTCATCCTTCTGCCACAGCCTCCTATTGCTAAATTACTCTTTGGTGCTGACAAAAGAGGTGTTTATGATGTGGAAACACCAGGTGACCCTCACGGTGGGCTGGCGTTTGGTGGTATACGACTTGCGATGTGTATTCTTGAGCTGGATTTTCCCGTGACAGTGGCTGATCAGCTTCAAGATGGTGCGTCAGGGAAGCAGCTCACTCCTGGAAGCCAGCACACAGCCTGTGCAGTGCCCCAGCCCCCTTTCAAGTCATGCCTCAGCCTAACGGTGGGCTCCGTGTGGGCATTGACTTCGACAGGCTTCGGATTTGTTCCCGCTGGGAAAAATGCTGCCTTTGGAGACCAAGGGGTTGGGGAGCCTGGTGTGGGGAGCTGTGCTGCTCTGCATCCCTGGGGCAGCTTCCCTGTGGGTTTCAGGGGAAGGTATTTGCACAGAAAGGGAGTATGGATGCTATAATGTTCTTGCTGTACACACACCCCCACAGACTTTATATTCAAGGGCAAAGATGCTGGTATTCATCCAGGGCAGAGTCCCATCTCCTGCTCTGGGTTCAGGAGTAAGCTGATAGACATCTTGAGACTGGTCTTCATTGCACGCTCCTTTCCTACCAGGATTTCCATGCTCTGACCCGTGTGCAACTAGGAAGATACTTTACCACTTGGTGCTGGTGGGAGGGGATCGAAGGGCATTCGTGATCTCAGACCAGGCTTGGAACTGGGCTGTGTCCTTCTCGCTTGGCTGGAGAGAAGGGAAATGGGTGGTGTCCTGTGCAATGTTTTGTGACAGGGTGGACTGCAGTCTGTGTAAGGACTAAGCACTGTGTGAGGATGGGAGAGTGACTGGGAGGTCTGGCAGTGTTCAGAGGAGTCACAGGCCAGTGCACCTCTCACCCGATAAACTACCCTTCAGCCTGACATGTCAAAGACCCCAGTGTCTGCATATTTACCAACATCTAAGAAATGTGTCTCTTCTTTTCTGCAGACCAGTTTTCAAAGACTCCCAGGGCACTCTTGATGCGGAAGGAAAATTCTCACCTCTGTACAAACAAGACAGCAGCAAACTCTCGAATGAAGATATGCTGAAGCTTTTAGCAGAGTATAAGAAGTAAGTGCAAGAGACTGGTGCAGAGCTTGGGCGGGCATTTTAATATACATTTGTCAAGAGTTAAGTGTAGGCAGGAGATGACAATTTCTGAACTATTCAGAGGGTAACAGAAAGTGCTGCTGATGTGTCCAGCACCTAAGCTTTAAAGGTTCACGCTCTTGTTCCTTTCTCCCCAACACAGACCAGAGAAGACAAAGCTACAGGTCATTCCAGCCCAGTTAAATGTCGTCATCAAAGACATCCCACTAGACTTCACAAGTAAGGATCTTGGATCTTAAAATAAATGTGGGTGGCTCTAGCCTCAGGAGTTAACACTTCTGTGGGGAGTTTTGCTGTTTCATTAACAGGGCTACTTGGGGCTTCAACGAGAAAGGAGTAAATCAGCTCAGCCATTGACTTGAAGTGTTTCTGGTGGATTCTGCGGAGGGGTGTGGTCCAAGTGCAGAGGTTTGCCTGAGGGGTGCATCTGCTTTGCAGTTTGGCCATCACATCCCGAACCTAAAGGAAGCTACCTGCCTGCTTTTGCTGTTACGGTTATGCCAATCTGATATAACTTTTCTGGTCCGTAACACCAGAGGGCTTCACAAACATGGTTGGTGTGATCCTTTACTTTTAAAGAAACTGAGGCAAATGATGTGTTCAATTTCTCTCCATGGGCCTTTGGCAGCTCCTGTCACAGGTCCTGTAGTCTGGTCCTCTGTGCGAAAGGCTTTTCTAGTGGACTTGATTTTTTCTGTTCTTTGAAAGGCCTTCACTTGAGATGAACTCCCCCTCATGGTGGCTGCGAGTGTCAGTGAATTAGGCAGGGCTTGTGCACTGGTATCTTGAGGCAACGTAATTGTCAAACATCTTTCTGAAGCAGAGAATGGAAAAGGGCTGTTGCGTTGGGACTGATGCACTTT
This sequence comes from Buceros rhinoceros silvestris, assembly GCF_000710305.1. Classification (NCBI taxonomy): domain Eukaryota; kingdom Metazoa; phylum Chordata; class Aves; order Bucerotiformes; family Bucerotidae; genus Buceros; species Buceros rhinoceros. The sequence continues at coordinate 6,415 of NW_010427647.1, read as the reverse complement.
GAGATGTCCATCTCAAGTCATCATCTCAGTAGCCTGTCTGCTTCAGTCAGGTTTGCATGTTTTAGAAAACAGTAATTTAATGGATCAAATTCCTGGAAAACTCAAGATCCAGGTCCTGGGCAGAGCGGTTATCCCTACCCAGACATGGGTCATTCGCAAGACCCTCTGACTTTGCCCAGACTACAGGAGTGTGCCACTTCTGCAGTTCCCAGAGCCTCCTGCTGCCTGTGCACTTGTCTTTTCTCAGTATTACTAGTGCACTTGGGGACCACAGATGCTGCATAAACAGGGGGCAAATTTTCCCTTAATCATTTCAGTAGGAGCGGTCCAAGTCCTGCTGCCTGGTCAACAGACATGATCCTCTGATCATGTGAAGAAATCTGGGTGCTTGAGAGCAACAGCAGAGTTTCAGACCCACAAATTGCCTTTCTCCTGGGCTGCACCCCCCGTGTTTGTTGGGTGTGCACTTATCCAAACCTTCCTTCTCCTCCAGATTGTGTCACAGCCTCTTATATTCCTATAAAGCCTTTTGAGAAGAGCTGTGAGGACATTGCGGTTGAAGTGGAGGAGCTCGTCCCAGAAGTTGTAAAATACTGCTATCCCTTCACTGTCTACAAAAACCACCTCTACGTCTACCCCTTGCATTTGAAGTATGAGAACCAGAAGGTGTTTGCAAAGGTGAGCAACCTGGAGAGCGGGCAGCAGCCAGGCTCGCTGTGGTCTGGGCTGATGCTCCTGACCTGTAGCAATGGTCCGTCCTCTTGTTCTCCCCCATTTCAGGCAAGGAATATTGCTGTCTGTGTTGAGTTCCGCGATTCGGATGACGCTGATGCCAGGCCGCTAAAGGTGGGTACCTGTTACGAGGGCTGCCGTCTGCTCGCTGCTGTGCACTGTGTGCCAGCCAGGCTGAGCAGAACGAGAGGACAGCGCTGAGTTGCCACGCCTGCCATTTTAGTGCGGCCGGCTGGATTAGGGTGGCAGCAACCCTGAATTCACCTTTTCATTTGTGTTTCCAGTGTATATATGGCAAACCCGGAGGCCATCTCCTGACCACAAACGCATACGCTGCCGTGCTGCATCACAACCAGAGCCCAGAGTTCTACGACGAGGTAAAAATGAAATGGTGGGGAATAACAGATTTTTCTGGATGCTGCAAAGCCAAGGGGCCTTTCAGGATACCTCTTTTTCCAGGGCTGGGTGAAATACGGGTGAAAATAATTGCCAGCCCATTGCTTCAGTAGAACTGCTCAGCAAAGCCAGAGAACTTGTCAATTTTTAATGCCAGTTTGTTTTCTGCTGTCTCTACTGTCACGCTTTGTGCACTCCAATCACACACCCCCATTAATAAGTAATGTGCAAATGTGATGAAAATGTTAGCCAGGAGTTATTTAAGATGGATATGAATGTGTCTCATGGAACTGCATACAACATAGCATTTGTGAAATAAAATAGAGCTTTAAATACTACTCCAAAACTCAAAACAAAGTCTTATCTATCATGATATCATTTTAGATTAAAATTGAGCTTCCAATTCACCTCCATCAAAAGCATCATTTGCTTTTCACCTTCTATCATGTCAGCTGTGAAATTAATACAAAGGCAACATCGAAAAAACAGGACACCATTGAAACTCAAGGTACGTTCAATGTTTAAATTACTTCTGTTGGAGCATAAGAGTCCGTGATAAAATGAATGTAGGGACGTGAAAAAATACGTGATTAAAGTACTAGCCTATCTGAGTTTTCTTTTCTGAAAGCAATCTAATAGAAATCGTAGGTCTAAAGTGGAATAAAACACAATGGGTTTAGTGTATCCGAAAGCTCGAATCTTTGCTGCAGTCTGACGGCTCTTCCTCTGTGTTCTTGACTGGCTTGTGTGAATGGGCTGTTGTCAGTCAAGTCACCAACAAAATCTTGACACAAGACCAGGGCCTCGGAGGCCAGCACTAGGCATGTTTAGGCGACTGAGTGCACCCAGGTCCCACCAGTTGGGATGTCTCTCCGTTCAGCCAGTCCTCGGGTGACTGAAGGCCCCGTGTCATGGTGCACAACCATGGCTCGCGCCCTCTTTAAGCCCCTCAAACTCATTCAGTCTTGGTTGTGCTGTGTCTGAATTTCATGCACCAAGTCACAGGTAAAATGTGGTTTAACAAGGCTGACGTGGTCGATCTCAGCCTCACTGAACCTGCTTATGTGACTGTGAGTTTGATCTTCTCAGGGTAAGGCACAGTTCTTTTGGGAGCTTGAGCTGAACACATATCACTCGCTGTGTGTCTGCTAACTCTGGTCCACTGGTTGCCTCTGCAGTGGGATATGCCTGGGTCCCCTTGCTGAAGGATGGACGGATTGTCACCCTGGAGCGGCATTTGCAGGTTTCATCCAACCTTCCACCTGGCTACCTGGGTCTTGGAGACACAGAGTCAAGAAGGGTAGGAAGGCCATTTAAGGTGGACTTAAATATAAAAGGAAGAGAAAAGCTGAGCTTTTGTTACCAGTATAAGTTCTGGGCTTCTGTTGGTGCTCCACTCAGCTGGAAGGATCCCTGCTGCAGGGCAGCCTCCAAAGCTGAAGGTTCTTAGGGATGGGAGACAAGATGCTTTTGACTCCACTTTCCGTGGTTATATAGGCTGCAGAGAACACTTTTGTAGCAGGTTGGACTGGGCTGTTGCAGATGGTGCAGAGCAGGAGAGTGGGCATGTGCTCTGTGTGCATGTTCTCGCAGGGATCACCCTGCCCTGCCGTGGCTGCAGTCACGTCACTGGTGTTTGTGCTGGGGGAGGAAGCCGATCTTCCACCCCAAGCTGCATCCTCTGACCAGGTGACTGCACGGAGCCACCTTCTCACCACAGTCTGAAACCAAGTACATGAATGTTGTCTGTTCACAGCAGCCCAGCGTGGATGTGAAGTGGGTGGATGGAGCAAAGCCGCTCTTTAAAATCAGAATCCATTTGGACTCAACCATTTATACCCAGGTAAGTCGAGCACCTCGCGCTTAAAGGCTTTCCACACAAATGCAGAGGGAGCGATTGCTGTACCTCTACTCCTGCTGTGCCATAGGTGCTGTGGGAAAGAAGTACCTGTGTTTGCCAAGCAGCACTGAGATGTTTCTCTAAGAGCCGGGCTGGGATTATGAGACGGTTCTGTGGATGAGTGAGCCTAGGGAGAGGCTGTTTTCGTGGCCCATTGCACTGTAACCAACAGGACCAAGGAAACATTTGAGCAAATGAGCTGCTTTGATGATGCAAAAGAGAGAACTGGTGGAAATGAGAGGTTTCCTCAAATATTAAACAGTTTGTTAGGTTTTAAAAGAAAAAAGTTTTCTGACAACAGCAGACACCGGAAAACAAGAGTCCTGATTTCCCTTTGAAACCAATCCAGGCTGTTCTTCCACGTCCTCATGTGTTCTGCCATCTTATGGTAGTGACAGACTTCCCCAGGCTCCGTGTGATGTGCTGATTCCCAGCACATGCTCTGGGGCACCTCCTGTCAGCGCTGCTCATGGCAAAATGCCCTTGGCAGGGCTTCCTGGCCCGTGGCGGGGGGAATCAGCTGCGTTTACATTCGCAGTAACTTGCTTTCAGCATCGTCTAAATCTGGTTTAGGGTCTTACTGGTTCTGTACAGCACAGTAGTTCCACTCTCCATCAGATTATGTTCCCAGATGCTTTTCAGGGTTAAATAACCCAGTAATTAAGTTTAACCTTGGAGGAGGAGGAGGGAGAGAAATGGGAAGGAGAGTCTGCTTCACGTGGACAACAGGAGGTCAGCGAGGCGGGTTGTGAGGCAGTCTTGAAGAGTCACAGCTGGAAGAGTCCTGCTTCTCGCGGCTGGCGTTGGATGGGTACTGGGCCACAGGGTACACTGGCACGCTGGCAGCTGCAGGAGAATTTTAACACTGCTGGCAGTTTTGTGCTTAGTCTTGAGATGAGGTGGGAGCCGGGGGATGGGCATTGGCTGGATGCGTTGGAAAAGGCAGGCAGCAGGACTGTAGTTCTGGGAGACGGCAGCTGGGGACCGTGAGTACTACTGGTAGAGCCATGGGGCTTGCTAAGGATGTGGCCTCCTGCTGCAGGTAAGTCAGCAGAATTTTGAGTGTAAGCTGCAGAGTACGGGTTGACAAATATTGAGGCTGCTGCATTGAACTTGTTTGTCTCTTCCAGGACATGCACTTGCACAAATTCTTCCAGTACTGCCAGCTGGTTCAGGCGGGAGCTAAGGAAGTCCCAGGAGAGCTTGTTAAATACCTTAAGGTGAACAATGCCTGTCAGTGGGCTTTCTTTGTGTTTTTACAGACCATCAGTAAACATCCAGAGCCCTGCCCCGTAGACAGGCGCACTAGCTGTAGCACTGGGACCGGTGCATTGTGCAATATTTTACCTCTGCTTACTGACACGACTGTCTGCTCTCTGTGTGCTGCTTCCCACTGCCTTTCGCAGCAGTAAAACACGTAGTCAGCATCGCTCTGCCATGCTCAGGGCAAACCCTCTTGCTGGTGGGCTCGCACGCTCCTCCCCTGCTGCCCTAGATCTAATTCAAACCTTTAAACTGTAGCACAGTTCCTTGGTTTTGGGGTTGTCCATTCAAAACGGGGAGGGGAGGGGGGTGGGTGCGGTGGTGGTGGTGTTTCTGGCTGAAAAAGATCTGTGAGATTATCAGTCAGTTAAATCTGACCACAGATGATCTATGACCCAGACCCAACTTTTTGGCAATCACTGCAGCATGAGTAAGGACTGCGGAGCAGGTCCAGCAAGGGCTTCTGCAGGGAATACAGTTCTTGACTGTTTACTGTCCCTGTTTCCCTCCGTAACTGCCTGTTTTTGAGAGTGCTGCCGTAGCAACATCCAGGAGTGGGGATTTATCATCACACAGTTACTGGGTGTATTTCAGAAAATGTATAAATATTTTAAGATAAGAAATGATGGCAGGTTTTGAAGCCAAGTGCTAAGAGAACAGTTGCTTGGTTGGGAGCATTTCATCAAGGGCTGAGTAGGTCCCAGCCCTGCTCAGCCACGGTGAACTCGCTGCACCCTGCAGACAAGGAGACATTTACGTGCTCACCACAAGTGAGGGCTTCTCACCACCAGTACCTCAATAATTTCAGTAATTTAAAGAACTAGTACAAATTTAAGAATCTTCCATTAGGTTTGCAGAGTCGATAATTGAAGAGGAAGCACGCTGTATTTCCTAGACTTGCACTGTGAGATTCAAGCAAAAGAGGTCTAGGAGATGGGTGGAGAGTGTACGCACCAGACAGTCTTGACCTTCACCAAGTCACTTAAATCTCGTTTCTGCATTTCAAAGAGCAAGTTGGGCTCTTTGGAGAAGAATCTCACTGCAAGTCATTGGGCATCAGGTTTCCGTGCTCCACAGGCATTTGTGAAAATGGGAAGTGGTCACTTCCCACTTCGGAAGTGGTCACTTCAAAAAACTGTCACGAGTGACAAGAATATTTCAGAGCAAAACTTCAGCCTCTCATTCTGGGTTATTGGGGTCAAATTGTAGCACGTGACCTCTAATCAAGTGATAGCTGCCTGGGCACGTCTGAGAGGAGGGTTAATACCTGCCAGGAGTGAGTCATGTTGCTCCCCAGGGGCACGCAGCTGGGATGTGCAGCTGGAAGGCAGAGCCCGACTGCTGCTGTGGGTCCAAGTTCTCTTGTCCTCTGGCAGGCTGAAGCCTACACCCTGGAGTGTTTGCTAATGCCTGTCCTCTTGCCACAGAGATGTCTGTGGACTGTAAGTATTTAACATCTGCAAAATGTTGAACTAAAAGTGTCTGTGTTTTGAACATTTGTTTTAGTGTTTGCACGCCATGGAGATCCAAGTAATGATTCAGTTTCTACCTGTAATTCTTATGCAACTATTTAGAGTCCTTACAAACGTGACACAGGAAGACGAAGTAGCTGTCAACTGCACCATGTGAGTATCTCGTAAGCCATCTGCTTTGCTTCAGTTGCAAAATCAAAACCACAAACTACGGTGCAAGGCAGGGTATGGTTTTGCAGTGCAAGGTCCTAAGGGACAGCATCGACTGCCCGCTGCCGCTTGATCGCGTGGTGAAACACCAGCCG
>NW_010427647.1:0-228 GCF_000710305.1 Buceros rhinoceros silvestris | reverse complement strand
GAGCGGGGGGTCACCCCCCAGCCGCTGTCTTCCCCTGTCTGGGTGGCATGGGGCGTCAGGGGGCCCTTGTCCCGGAGCTGTGTGGAGAAAAAAGTGGTACTCAAAAGATACTCCTGGTTTCTTTTTCAAAAGAAAAAGAGTTTGCTGGTGGCAATAGCTCCGGGAGCCAAGTTACCAAAAGGCTGCAGCACGCCCAGGCGTACCAGCTGCCGGCAGCAGACATGGTTT
>NW_010427646.1:16997-24682 GCF_000710305.1 Buceros rhinoceros silvestris | reverse complement strand
AGCCCGCACCAGCTGCCCGGGCCGTGCCTCGAGTCCTTCGGGCAGCAAGGGTAGGCTGGAACCTCAGCCGCCAGCCAGAAGCTGGCCTCAATCCTGCAAATGTTTCATCGTCCAGGAAAGGTCGAGGCGGGCCCCGTCCCCAACCGCCTTCATCCGTTGGTAGCTGGCAAGAGGATGCCTTCTCCTGCTGAGACACGCCAAAGAGAAAAAGCTGGATATTCACACATGGTCTCTGCAAAAATCCAGAACACACGAATACGGCTGGAGGTATCAGGACAGGAATTTTACTGTGGATGCAGTCAGCCACATGAGCCTTCTCTTTGTGAAGTAGAGTTCAAAAGTTTATTTCTGTTTCCAGCAAGAGAAGGCATCAGATACGTCCTTTTTTGTTGTATTGTCATCAAAGTCTTCTAGCCTGATTTTTTTGTACAAGCTGATTGGGACAATGTTTCATTTATTTGGTATAATTTGCTACGTTGAGCTAGCAGCAGGATTGACCAGCTTCCAGTCTTCACAGGACTGCTGTACCAGCCTGCAAAGGTTTTCTGTATTTTCATTTTGAAAAACTGAGAAGCTGAGGTTAAAATTCATGAGAATCCAGCTGGCTTCAAACTGGCTTTATAAATGTTTCCAAGTTTTAGGGGCCCAAGAGAAACAATGCCATGCAAGTAACACACTGCTTCTTATTGTACTCTCTCAGTTTTAGTTAAAATTTCCCTGAAGACTTCGAAAACAACCTCTCTTGCAGGATGCTGGGGGTGCTCTGTTACTTATGCACCCCAAAGTTAGAAGAACTTGATACAGTCTATGGGTGAAATGTGGATTTTTCAAATACATCCCATTTGCCTTGCTAGATGGACTTACATGTTCTTTAGACCTCTAGAGGCCAAGGCATAGACTCTATACCATCAGGGCGCAGCTTCACCATCATCACCTAACAAAGAATATTAGTTTATTCTTGTACAGGTGCTTTCCTGTGAAAGCACCAGAAAAATGTTTACATTAACCTTTTAAGGTTTAACGATTGCATGCAAGAAACTGAAAACTTCTAAAGGAATGAACTTATTTATGGGGTTCCCATTAATCATTGGAAATAACAGTAACTGCCCCTTCCCATCAGCCCTGGACATCTGACGGCCTTCAAATAGAATACAGATCAAACATCACCTTCCATCATTCATTTTGAGTATTCATCATACTTTTTAGAAAGCACTTGATCACACTTGGTCTTTGACAGTTGGAAGACCCTGTTATATTGTAAAGCAGGTTTTAGATTCAATGAAATAAATACTAATACAAAAAGAGATTGGCCTCATTGAAATCAATTTTTTGTTGTTGTTTGTTTATCAATTAACTAAACAGCAAGTGAATAAACCCTTTACATACTGTGACTGTGCCCTTTGTATTTGGTTTTTGGCTGTATAATTTGTGACCGCATGAAAGTGTTGTGACTTTGACAAATGATATTCTGAACTAACCACTAATTTTGTGTATAAAATTAAATGTAATTGCCTGCATCTGTTGTCTTAATCAGTTTGGGGGAGACCCTTTCTCCTTTTGTATTATTCCTGATTGGTTTAAACCTCTGACACTGAGGATATAACAGCCGTCCATAATTTAAAAGGACTTGAAGGAAATCACTAAGGGATCACCAGGTACATGCTGGTCAAGCATTGAGAATACGGCACTGAGAAAACCCTACAAAAGAAGATATTTAGCCTAACCTTTGGCTAAATCAAGTTTGAGGGGAAAAGTGTCCTCTGCTGTTTGAGTCTTCTTGGGTTCAAGGAGGCAGAATTCCAGCAGTCATTGTAAATAAACAAGTGACTGAATGAAAGATATTTTACTTCACCATCAATTTGTTTTCCTAATAGAAATAATACACAGGGCTCCCAAGCGTGGATAATTGGGTTAAGAAGGAGTGACACCACCAAGTTTGAAAGACAGAAAGTAAGACACTAATACATGTTTAGAAAATTTTCTAAATTCAAGAGCTGGGATTTTAATTGAGAACAGAAGGAAGAAGAAAAATCCTGGCCATTTTTCTGTTCTAAATTCTAAATATCTCCAGTTAATAAATAAAAGTCTGATCCATTACAGGAGTTTGATATCTAACTGCCACTTTTTTTTTTCCCCAAAAAAATTAGACCCACAAAACCAGCGTTTAGTTGTTCCTTAGTCCTATAGGCAACTTAAAATCATGGAAGCAGTTTTTGCTGGAAAAACGTGCTATACACCTGAAGTTCAACCCCTAGAGGTGTACGTTACTGTGTATATCACAAACCATCAGTTGGGCACGTAAGTTCCAGTGACTCTCTCAAATCAGGCACTCTCCTGCCTACCTGTCCTAACAATGTGGCAAATTGCTCCAGATTCACCCAAAAATGGCCAAGCAGGAGATTTTTCAGGATACATGCCTGTAAGGTAGGAGAACAATTTTCAATCACAGAATCGTGGAATAGTATATGTTGGAGCTGAGCTTTAAAGGTCATCTAGTCCATCCTCCCTACAAGAGACATCTTCAACTAGATTAGCTTGCTCAGAACCCTGTCCAACCCCACCTTGAATATTTCCAAGGATGAGGCATCTACCACCTCTCTGGGTAACATATGCCAGTGCCCCACCACCCTCATTGTAAAAAATGTGTTCCTTATATCTAGACTAAACCTATCCTTTTTTAGTTCAAAACCATTTCCCCTTGTCCTGTCACTGCAGGCCCTACTAGAAAGCTTGTCCCCATCTTTCTTAAAAGCCCCCTTTAAGTATTGAAAAGACACAATAAGGTCTTCCCAGAGCCTTCTCTTCTCTGAGCTGAACAAACCCACCTCTTTCAGCCTTTCATGGTAGAGGTGTTCCATCCCTTGAATACAATGATTGCATGAAGACAGAACCATGATTTTATTATCGTTGTATTACTTTGTAAAAGTCATCCTTGTGTATTTACAGTGTCTGGAAGCAATTATTTTTACTAAAGGGAGCTTCTACTTTGACTCTAATTGAGGTTAAGAACAGTTTATTTTTTCTAGTTTAATTTTGTCCAAGATCAACAATGAATAAAAGTTATCAGCAGGTAACCTTCTGCAGCTGATACAAAATCCAAGAAAGATTTTAACCAATGCAGAAATGTCAGAGCTGCAGACGCCGGGGAGCTGGGCTGAATGGAATGCAGGCTGTCATTAACAAGAAAAATACCATGATTTAAACTACTTTGAAGGTACATTTTAGAAGAACAATACTGGAAATTTTCTGATTTCTCAACTGTTGTTTAGTATAAAACTGATTAATTTGCTCCCCTTGCCTCTTAAGAGTATAGAGATCACAAAGTGTTTTGTTTACCAAACAAAAAGTTCCTGAAATGAAGAACAATTGGACCCTCAGAATCTGAAGTTTGGGTATTAGCACATACACTCATTGTTTCAATGTCTGTTCATAAAATATAACAAAAGACAAACACATACTCTCTTTTCTTTTACAGAGTACCACAAGAGATCATCAGTCAGAACCTGAAAGAGTAGGTTTCTGTTTCCACCCCTCTCTCAAAGGATTAGAGCCTGATTGTTCTTGGTTAATTCCACCAACCTGTACGTTACTGTGAGTCAGGATAGCATACTCTGTGTCACTTCTATTTCACAAAATAGTCGAGTATACTTTGAGCCAGGAAGATGTGTAGTCACGCTTTTGTATCCCAGTAAAAAGGACACTTCTGGTAAAACGAAATCATGCTGAAAACCGCTATTTGTATTTAATGTATCTGAAATGAAATATTAATTTGGGCAGGTATATAGTACCATATACATTCTTGTTGATTTAGTCTCCTGTTTCTACTCACTCTCAAGGTCACAACTGCATGCTTCTCTTTTTTTTTTTTTTTTTTGTGTGTTTTGTTTTGTTTTGGGGGAATAGGTGACTTATGAGCATGCTGGGTTTTTCTGCCTGAACAGATATACCTAGACACCTCCACAAATTCGAGCCATAAGCACAGAAACACTTTGTTCTAGGTCCCTTTGCTGCTAATTGATTTGTAATAGGACTGAGAACTTCGTGGGTGGTTTTTATTGTCTTCAGCTATTTGTCCCATAAAACTAACTGAATTAAATGTTGCTCTTATGCTCATTGTTTCTGCAAAGTCAGGACTGGAGCATTTTGCCCGAACCCAACTTTTACTTCAAGTTAAATGGATTTTGTCGTGATAAGTTTTGAACAAAACCTTTTAGTAAATTGCATTTATAATGTTTTTTATATGAAATGTAACTGACCATTTATCTATAAATTTTTGTGTATGAATCACTTGAACTACATGTGTGAGAGAGCAAACCAAAGTTTGAGCTCCTTCTTGCCAGTTAGAACAGGGCGTTTAACATTGCAGTGGTTTAACAGTTTATGAGTTTAATTGTAATGGTGCAGTCTTGTCCAGTTTGCCCCTTGTTTACTCTCTGGAAAAGAAACAGCTTGGCTTAGCCATATTAGTCTTTCTAAAGCGAGGTAAGAAATATCAGTATTTTTTCAGTATCACTTTTGGAAGCAGCATCTTTATCACCATAGGAATTGCAGCAAAGAGTCAAAATAAAAAGGAAGAAAAATGTTTGAAAATGAGAATTTACGGAGAAATATGTCCCTGGACTCAAGACCTTTCCAATGAAAATGCTCGAGATTTTTTGGTTTGTTTGTTTTGGGGTTTTTTCCCCGTGAGGAGTAAACTCTAACTCACCAGGCATCCTGATTGCTCATCGGAGTTGGCTGGTGCAGTATCACAGAGGTGCTATGAAGTTCAGATGGTTAGAAACACTTTTTATTCTTCTGAAAATCTAAATCTAAGCATAGGAAATCTTTGATTATCAAGAATAGATAAAGGACGTGAGGAGTGCTCTGCTGGGTCAGACCAATGATCCATCTAGCCCAGTGCCCTGCCTCCAACGCCAGCCATAGAGGAGGGTGAGCAGGAAGCATAGGTGAGCTGGACATTTTCTGTGGTCAGTTCCCCTTGAAGACCGAGCTGCAGCCCAGCAGAGGACAGCCCTGTCCCACTGCCTGTGTGCATGGCAGGGCCTACTGGCCGCAGCAGCACAGAAATGGAAATCCCTTTTGCCTCATTGGGGGCCAAAGAGAAGAATCAAACATTTACCATCTGAACTGCTGCAACCACTGTCATTATTGCCAGGAACAGTATCTGTTGCTACACCTAGACACACCTCAATTTATCCCCCTTTGAAAGGAAAGGCTAAAGAAAAGTCCTTCCTGTTGGCTTCCGTCCTGCTCCTCTCTTGCTTCATCTTTCTCCTTTGTTCCTCCTGTGTATGTAGGTACACTGCCTTTGTTTTAAGGCAAATTTTTATCCTCATTGGTCATGCCATCTTGCCCCAACCTAAGACCCACACAGACGCTATGGAGAGGATGGGGTCTCAGCTGTGGGGATAATTGTCTTAAGATGTGTACAAAAATGATCTTCTTTTTATGGGGGAATAATACCCTGACATCAGTGGAGAAGGAAATCTCAGTGTATAGGATCACTGTGCCATTTGAGTCTCTATGGTTACAAATAGTCTTCATCCCCCTTCTGCCTTTCCTCTTCTCCCTCTCCCATCTGTCCTTCTCCTTCCCTTTTCTAGCATCACTAGGACAGTTTCTCACCATCCCAGCCCTGTTCCACTGGGGTGCAAATACCTTGCCTTCTACCACATGATTTGCCAGCAAAACTTCATCCAAATGCCAGTGGCAGCACGCACTGTGATGGAGAGGAATAGAAATGTTCTTTGTCACTCTTCTTTGTCATGCAGAGATCCCTCCACCTGGAGAACTGCTCTGCTAGAGCAACTTGGTGTTGTTCCTGCTGGCTGAGGGAGTACCTCAGGAGGGACGGCCCTTTGGTGCAGCAAGGAAGAGGTCCGGTACTCTGCACAGTGGTTGGCACTGACTACATCATTGCCATTGACTCACTTCAGCTGAATGTCACCCTTCCTTTGTAACGCTATCCAAAAAGCCAACCCAGGTGCAGAATCAATGACCTACACACTTCCCATTAAGCTCAGTAAAGCAGACTGGAGATAACAAAGCAACACAGGGTCCTTGAACAGCAAACTAGAGGAAACTGGCTTGGAAGAGGATCATTTCCAGGAGATACACCATTTCCTTCTTTCCCCTGCCTTCTGATCCTTTCTCTTTACACATTGCCATGCAGCCCTCGGTCCTGATCCCCTAGTGTGTTTGTCATGGGGAAAAGGACAAAACCAGCAAGTTTAAATCATGGGCCTAGCACATTCCTCACTAAGGTGGGAAAAGTCCTGTAACACCTGAGAAGGTAACCTGTGGGCCTGTGGCTATGGACCAGAGATGGCCCAGGAGGTAGAGCTGGCTGCAGAGACACAGAGAACTGCAAGGAGCAAGTCCTCTGCTGTTCCTCCATTTGTGGAGCTCTTAGCTGGGAAGGCCTCGGAGGTGGTTCCCTCGCCATTGTGTCATCAGCACTTCCATTCACTATTGAGGCACTGGCCAACTGGCTACCAGGCATTTCTCATGCCTGCCAGGGAGACTCTTGGCCTCTTTGGGAAGGCTAGGCCTCTGTAACAGACACAGAGGGAAAACTACCTTTGCACAGTCCCCCAGACCTTGTCATCGTTCCCCAGAACATCAGGGTCATGGTAGTACTGGGTTGTGAGGCCAGCATGGGACCCAACTATCCCTACACCTAATCCTCCAACTCCCCTGCTGTTTTAGCAACATAGTTACCAAGGTTTCCATGTCCCTAACTACAGCCAAACTTAGGCACCATAGGGGAGCAGAGCCCAGTTCTGTCTTCTGAAGACCCTTGAACAGATTTGCAATCTTGTTCCCCTCAGACCTACATGCTTACATGCTGCAGGTTACCCAGTCCATGTTGGTCACCTGCTATATCATCCACAGGGATGGATCAGTCATTAATTTGTTGGTGAGAGTTATGCAGACTTTGTAGGTTTCCAGCATGACCTCTGCAGCTCAAACTGTGCCCGGTTGTGGCACGTGCACTCTCCAAGTATCAGCCTCATACATTTTATGATGATGTCTGCAGGGCCTCATCTCTACTCCCTGTTGAAAGTGTTTGGATATATAAGAAGAGAAATGACTGATGACAGCACATCGCTCTACAAATATGAAGAAATTGTTACTTTTCGGGAAAAATTATACAGTCATCTGTACTGAGCTACTTTGGCCAGTGAACAAACTAGGAGTCCCACTGGCAGTGAAGAAGATACTGTGGGTATCTAGAAGCCACCAACACTGGATTCCAGGTATTATATTAACAGTAAATTCCAGACTGGCCTTTATTGTATAACTGTATGCAAAATGCATTTTGTTTACTGGAAGGAAGTCAGACATGCATTGGTATTGGACTTGATGTCCTGTTAATGTTACAGCTTTATTCTTAGCAGTTGCAGTAAGGCAGATGGTGACAAACCATCAGCTGAAATCATCAGGTTTCAGCAGTACTATCATCCCACAAAACTGGAAAGTCCTGTCTCTGAGCAAAGCAGCCGCTGGAGTGCCTTGAACGAATGGCCATGCAATGCTCCAAATCCTGCAGGTTCAGAGCTCTTGTAAGTCAGCTGGAAGAGATGCATGGCTGGCTATGGCAGGAAGTGGCCCCGCCCCGACCCCAGAGCTAGAAATGGGGCACGGCATAAAAGTTTGACTTTCCCGCCGCAAGAAATGAT
>NW_010427646.1:11106-16924 GCF_000710305.1 Buceros rhinoceros silvestris | reverse complement strand
CTGCTGACAGAAATGCTTGGGTCTGGTTTGTCCCTGTTATGTATGTATTTGTTTGTTTTTTAAATCAAACACACATGAAAAAGACCAATAGAATTTCTACACAGGCTGCTCTTCTCTCTTCACAGTTACCTGCAGCAAAGCATCAGAGGACTTCAGATGTCTTGACTGACCTGGAGCAATCAAGCTCTAAGAAATCCATTTTTATCCTAGAACAACCTCTGCCATGATAGTGCCCCTATCTTGAACTCATATTCTGCTTCCCACATCATTCTGGGTCTTAAAAGACCCAGTGTGTGCCATGCTGACGATGAGAGGTGGAGGAGAAGAGGACTACTTAGTCCAAGCTTCTTATGACTGGAAGAGAACAACAAACAGGGCTGACACTAACACCAGTAGAGCGTCTTCGTCTGAGTAACATGTTCAGATGCCAATACAGAATCATCCACACCAGTATCTGTAACATACCACACCATCCATGCCACCCTAGTAAGTGGCTCTTTGGCAGCAACCTTTTTCATAGAGATCTGGTACATCCAGCACTTCTGCCTAGGTTCAGATGTTTGATATCAGAGCCCATGATGAAATACAGAGAGATTTACAAGTCTCAGGCCTTGCTACAGGTGAACCACATGTCTTTTTAATGTGGGGAAAATCAGACAAAATCATAATAATGCTACTGATCATAGGTAGCATTCCCCTAGAGAAAGGTTTGATGCTTTCAAGGGTCTTGGGGTGCAGAAGCACCCAGGAGCACCAGAAGCCAAAGGGACGAAGGAGGTACTGGAGATCATGCCTGTAGTATAGCTAGCATATCTAAAGCACAGGATAGTTTTAGATAACAGAGAATAACTCCTTTAACAGCTAACCCACTTTTTTTTTGTTTTTCTTCCTGAATGAATCTGAACTAATACAGGCATATAGATCAGACAGGAAAATTATATTATTTAACTGTTACAGTTCTGTGTTGGTGCTGGGAGTCTTTTAGTATCTCATGATACCACAGCCTAAAGGTCAGGGGAAATTGCCTTTATCCACATCCCGATAGTACAACTGCAACACTCTGAAACAGCAGTGTTCAAGGATCAGTAAGAATATTTAATTCTGATTTTATGTGGTCATGACTAAGCATGCTAATTCTTCTATTATACATTGTTAGTAATTCTTTTTTTCTTCTGTATAAATTACTCATACCCTGCTGTGCAAAACAGGGTCTTTATAAGTTATACCAGCATGGACAGTTATGGTCCACTTATTAAGAATTAGTTTATGTCATCCTACATATCACCTCAGTTTTCAATAGCAACTCATTCCAGATGGCAAAAATCAACACAATGTTTAGAACAAAGATCTTAAGATTAATTTTTTTTAATAATACAATTCCAGTAAATTTCCAGGTAAATATAATTAATATATAATTTCACAAGAACACGAAAAGAAGGAATGTTTAAAAATTGATTCATAAAGGAAGTTTTAATTAGAATTACAAAGGACAATGAAAGCAATGAACTTTGTCAGTTGGAATATGACTCTTTCATAAGCAGATCTTTGAAGAAGGTGCTCATTAGCATATTTCTATGTTTTGCCCAGGAGCACTTCAGCCAAACTTATTCAAGTGTCATTAATATTTTAAAATGAGTGGCAAAAATGTAACTTTAATTATAGGGTTGGATTATTTGAAAATTAAAATACTGCCTTTAGCTGTACTGAAAGAGCATTCAGAAGAGACCTTGTGAGAATCTTATTTCTCCTTAAATCCCACAAGATGGAATCAATTTCTGTTTTAATTAATAGCTTATTTGCCAGTCATTTACAATTCAGAGCATAGCCTTGACTGTTAGAACCTCTAAATACTCATTCCTCACACTGGGTAAATTATTTTCCAGCATCAGGAAAAAGTATGCAATGAGGTGTCTTTTTTTTGAGGCAATGATGGCTTTGGGAGTCAATCCATGTGGCACATTTGGTTGTATCAAGGAGAGACAGATGTGACCACAGAAGAGTAAGATGAACTCAACGATACCATGATGTGGACGATCTGCTACCCTCACCAGCAGCCACAGCTTCCAGCTTGGCACCTGCAGCGGATGTGACCATGCAGGAAGAACCATTCTTCCGCTATTTCTTCTTTAAACTTAACGGTGTCAAATGTGGAATGAGATCAGCCAAGCACCAAATTCTTCTCGTGACTTCCTTCTGTCCCAGTCCCATGCTTACCTCCTTCTTCGCTCTTCCACCAGACCCCATACTCCCTCTCTCTCATAGCAAGACCTAACCTTTTATTTTCTGCCTCTTCAACTTTGTTACCACATTTTCTATCCTGCCTCATATCAAGACCTCCAACTCCTCCTTAGGAGCTCTCTTTATAATTTCCTAACTTCCTACCTCACCTCTCAGGATACCTGGGCATGTATTTCTAAGTAGATATACCATTTATTTACCTTTTTGCTTGTGTAGCATGAGTTATACTTCAAAATATCCCACATTTGACAGTAGTCTGGGCATAGGTATACAGGTGGCTGAAAAATATAAAAGGATGTTTATTAGAGAACTCCCTTTTCCTAGGAATTTCCTGTTTCATCAGTCCTCCATACTCTACTGTTCAACATCCAGTAATCCCAACACTCTCTTTCCCCTGACTCACAGTTAAAAGAGAGCACCGCTCCCAAGGACTGGGGAATATGCTGCACCCACAGCTGCTGCAGTGGATGGCAAAAACACACAGCTACAGCTTCAGCTAAAGGAGGCTATGTGAGGATTTGAGTTGCTGCTTTGAAGGAGTAGCACCTTTAGAGGAGTGCAGATTATACACATCAAAACACTGACCTGTTCTCTGAATGCTTATGATGTGAAATATAATTAATTGCCTACAGAATGTGGGGCCCCAGAAAAGGAAGTTCAGGCAAGCACTATAGTAAATGCTTTGCAAAGAAGCTTTCAGATTTGCAAAGTCTATTGGCACCTTCCAAAACGGCGTAGCCAATGTCAGCCAGGTAGGTGCCATTGAAAACACCACCAGGGTAAATAGTGAAAGGTCAGCTCCCCTTTTGTGCCAGTTGTGTGTGCCTGTTCTTCAGCCTTCTTGCTCTAAACAGACTGATATCTGTATGTGCCCAAATATTAAAACATACATTCTTCCACTGGTGCCAGTGTCTGTTTTTCTTAAAGAAGCAATATTTATTTATGCAAACAAGACAGTTATAGAGCGTATGGACTGCAATATTTTCACACCACAGTTCCTTCTTGCCATGAAAAAAGAGGAAAAGGGAAAGGTCTTTACTGATGTGGATGACAGCTTTGAGATTTCATCATCTTTGCAGTAGTACCTGACCAATGGGAGGATAAACCGCGTGAGCAGTATGGTCTTTCGTGACTCATCCTCCTGAGTGTTCTATAAAACAAGTGGAAGCAATGTTTATTCAAAATTTGCTTCCTCTGGGAAAGAAATTTGATTAGTTTGTACCATGTAAGAAATACACTGACTAGAGAGGAGATGTGAAATTTTCAAAAGGCAGTAGGGCTGCTGGAATCAAAGTCTGGATCTTGAGGGGGACAGGAAGTTAGAAGGCTTCTTAAGTTTTTGTTTGTTTGGTTGGTTGGTTGGGGTTTTTTGCATACATCAAAGCAGATGCCAAGGATTCTGTGGCTGGCATGGTATGATTGTGCAATCAAGACATATATCTCACAGGATCAGTTAGCTGGGCACTGTGCTACATGGGAAAAGTATCACTGTCTGCTGCCGTTATCACTAATGAACTAGACCTGTAATTTCCCCACATGCAAGCACATGGCTAGAAAGGGGAGATTTAGATTCCTTTATTTCTTCTCTGAAAATCATATTGATTCAGTAATGGAGGAAAAAAGGGCTTATCCTTCAAATATTGCTGATGGTGTATATGTCCTTTGCAGTTAACAAATCAAAGTACTGCTGTTTTTGTGTTCTTTGCTATTGCTTCTCAGTGTTGTAATGGAATAACACATAATTTCTGGTCTCTGGTCTAGCATTAGGAAAGTCGAGTTTTAATGTATGAATATTTGGGGGGTTGTAATATATTCTTTAATAGATCTGATAAGTGTATAGCAGGGTTTTTTTTTTAAAAGCCTCACCATAGCACTTTGAAAAATGGTACAATGGTAAAGTACTGCCTATTATGTGAAAAATTGTTGGGGTGCATCATAGGGAGGTTTTATTAAAAGGGTAAATACTTCTCAGAAAATTTTCAGAGGTTGAAAGTTTTGGGGAAAGATGATGAAACCTGATCCTTGTGGTTTTGGTGAAAACTTGTAGATGACATTTTTTATGTATTGTGGTATTTTTATCCTAAATATTTAATATAAAACAAATTTACAACTGAATTATATTTATGAATGATAGCATATCACACACTCAAAATAATATTATCGTAATAAAAAGCCACACAGCGTTAGTGTGGTGACCCACATGACACTGGGCAATTTTTAACCCTACGCTCTTTCTCTCCTCAGCCAGGTTTCCCCCTTCACAATCACTTTACATCAGGACCATGCTTTCACTGACATATGATTAAGATCTTGAAAAATTATCTGTCAGCAAGTTTCACATTTATACGTAACTAATCATGATAAAAATAACTGAAATTTCTAAGGTTCCTAAAATAGACATTAGAAAAAATGCCCTCAGGAATCTATATAATGTATTATTTCCAGATGTATAGTAAATAGCATGTTTCTTTTAAAAAATGCTAGGAAAGCAGTTTCTTAAGATAGTTTAAGGGACAAAAGCACATAAGCGAAACAGTATTACGTGCAGAAAAGAGAGTTTGACATCAGTGACATCTATAGAGATTGCTGTGAGGAAACTAAAGGTCGAAGTTCTTCTAACTGTAAAGCTTTTTCATAAGAATCTTTAATTCCATTTAGAAGATGTGCAGAAGAGTGATTTAAATATACATGTGAAAATATTTATGTTAAATTTCACATTTCCCATATCCAGCTGCTTACCCAACTTCCATTCCTCACTGGGCTGCTGCTCTCAGTGTGACCTTTGTCACTTCTTAGAAGTATCCCAGTGCCAACTCCCACCCTTCCTTTCCGTATGAGATGCTACTCCCTAATCTGTTTGGGAAGCCTTTATTCTTTCTTATACCACAGATATTCTTCAAACCTTTGGACCTCTGGTGATTCATCTTCCCTAATCTCATGGTGCATTTGGTAGCACAAGACAAGGGAAGCTGCACAGATCTCCTCTCAAAGTGGAGAAGTATCCAGTTGTCCTGTGGAACCCTCAGAAGGCCAGCTGATAGTTTAGATCTTGTGGACAACCATCTATTCTTGATAGAGCCTAAAAAGATGCCTAATCAGGACTGATACATTTTGAAGCATTTCCAGAGGGCTTGTATAAACAACTCATGAACACTTACACACCATCTACAGAATACAAGGAATCCACTAACTTTAACTGGAATGTATTGAAATTTGTTTGTGCAGTATTCAATACTATACCCTATACTCTGTGCACTTAGAATCATTTTTTATCAAAACCCATATGTTTTTCCAGTGAGCCTTTTAAAAATATTTTCCACTATTTGCTCACCACAGTATTGTTTCAGCCATTTGCTGCCTGCCAGAAGGAATTTTCTCAGTCTATTTCATTTCACAGTTTCCTTTTCCCTTTTTTTTTAAGCCTGAATTCTTCTTCCCTGCTGCCTTTCTTAGGCTCACTGTCCTATTCCTTTCAGACTTGGAACAGGGCAGACATTTGTTTCACCGTCTGTCTTTCCTCAATTCCTCAGCGATTTTTTTCACTTTCCTTGCTTTTATATTATCATTTTCTCTCCGCTCT
>NW_010427646.1:10714-10993 GCF_000710305.1 Buceros rhinoceros silvestris | reverse complement strand
TCTTTCCCTCCTACTCCACCAGCCTAACATGGTAGTTCAGGCTAATACCATTGCATGAGACTCTGGAAAAAATGTCTTCTCCATCTGCAAACACCAAAAACAGCAAAAAGAGAAGACAGTTGGATCCTGTTACATAGACGAGATTTTTACAAAAAAGTTTGATTGTTAAATGTCAAGTGCCTGTGTTTTCTTTTTGTTAATGTCTACTTTTGTCTTTAGCCTTCAAGATGCAATGCAGTACAATATCAATTTAATATCATTGCTATAAAATTATTACTA
>NW_010427646.1:8293-10530 GCF_000710305.1 Buceros rhinoceros silvestris | reverse complement strand
AGGGAAGGTATGGAGATTCTGACAGATGATACTGAGTCTCTCCAGTGCCGTCGCACTCTGATGTCATGCCAATTCTCTTTGCCTCCTTGATTGAGACTCATCTCTTCAGTCTCTCACTTGGCTACAGAATATAATATGGATCCTGGCTTTGATATTTTTCATTTTTGGTTTTTGTTATGAGATATACTATGGAATATCACTGAGCAAAGAACAACAGCAAGCACTATTTCAGATTTCTGTAAGCAACTGAAAAATGTAGTCTTCCTTTATTTTCAGTTATTTTCTGTTCATTTTCTGAAAGCATCTTCAGTGATCTTACACAGATAATAACAAACCGCTACACTTGTTATAATTTTTTTACTGCTTTGAGTTTCAGGTATCTCATTTAATTGTAACCATTTCAAAGAGGATTTGTCTTTGAAGAAAATCCATAGATTTGTTACTAACTTCTGAAAACAAGATGGGTAGAATGAAAATTCCTTGACACGCCTTTAAATCCACTAAAAGAAGTGTTACGTGGCAGATGTAAACTGATGTGCTGATGAGAAAAAGTTGATGCAAACAACCCATAATTAATTAAATGACATTATTTGTTAGATCAGATCTCCTGGTCAGGAAGCTTTGATTTGAGTGCAGCTGGCTTTATTTTTCACTATTAAAAAAAAATCTGTAGTATTATTTCATTAATGAGATAATCCTCCTTACTTAAAAGACTATCTTAGATCTATGCAGACATACTTTCAGCGAGATATTTGCTTCTTGAGAATTAATTGTAGTCATCAGAAAACTATTAATAGAATCTGGATTTATAACTTGCTATTTTTTAAGCAATCTAACACAGAACTCTGATTTTACATCATCATCTTCTTTTCATACCTACAAGAAGACTTTTTTCTTTCAAGTCAGAGCTGTACTATAGTTGGTAGGTCTTAAGAGAACCATTCTTGTCTCTGGCTGTCACTGTTCCTTACTGGAGCACTGAAAAAGACACCTCACTTGCATTTATTGGTTAGTGCTACTTCTCTGCCTTTTTATTCTGCCTTTCTGTCTTTTTTATATGACTTTTTAATTAAATCATATTCTGTCTTTTCATTACTTATTATAGTTTTCATTGGGGAAGCATGGTTTTTACTCTTCTCATAAAGCAGTCAATTTGTTTCAATAACCTCATTTGGACTTAGTTAGTCCAATAGCAATAAAACAAATAATCTATTTGTTAGTTATGCAAATTGAAGTGACAAATTCAGAACACACATTCCTACCATAATGTCAAATGATCATACATGGAATGTGGCTTCTGCTTCGTGAGGAAATGTTCTGACTATTAATCTGATAGCAATTATTCACAATTTCTAACTGGGAACACTTGACATAGGTAGCTCAGTAAGGATGATCTCCCTATTTCATCAGTTATGACAAATTATGAAGATGTTTTTGAACATCAGAGTTAACCTCCTCATCTTGGCCAACCCTTTATAGAAGCCTATATTGACTATACAGCTCAGATTCCTACTTTAGCTGTTTAAAGTTAGGCAGTGAGAATAACTCTTCTCTATGTCTCTACCAATAGACAAATCTCATTAAATGAAGTATTCACAAAGATGCTTTAACTGTAGCTCTTGTTTTAGCCACATTCCCATGGAACACTTCCCTGGTGCTACCTCCAAACTTCTGTTACCTGCAAACTTCCATTACCTGCAATCTTCCATCCACATTTTGTCCTGACTGCTACATTTCTTGTAAATTTGCCTTCACCAAATAATGGTTTAAAGTTAATTCCATAATTTTTTTGTCCTTTGTCTCAGTTCCTCATCTTCTTTACATTGCCAGTGGAATAATTTCTAGCTTTGTTTGTCTTTCCATCATAATCAACAGTGAATTGTAACATCTATAATTTCCTTCAGAAAATATTTCAGTAATAAAAAGTGAAAGCATCTCATTCTGCGTACTTCCTTCAGTTTTCTGATATCTCCTGTATGCAGTGAGCAATTGAGTAACATAATTTCTTCCAGTATTGATAAAGCCTTAGCTTACTTCAAATTCTTAATAATGTCATAATGCAGGAGAGTACAGGTGAAGTATTGCTACTTTTTTCTTGGCTTGAATCATATGGCTTAGATCAAGGTAATGGGAAATTTTAGCAGTCTGACATCTGTCACACAGCTACTAATAAGCTATGATTCCAATGGCTGCCAGGTTCACCATGACTTTCTGGCACATCAGTCTGAAGGGAAAGA
>NW_010427646.1:2625-8198 GCF_000710305.1 Buceros rhinoceros silvestris | reverse complement strand
AAGAGCACACACCAGACAATTTGCTTGTAAGAATCTCTTGTTTTCAGAGAGGCTGCAACATAACCCTGAGGGGCTGCATGGAAGGGGTATACACATTTTTGCATCCTAGAGATTGAGCTCAAGTATAATTACCAGTTTTACAGTTGTCATCCAAACCAGCGTTTGGAGTGAAGTATAAAAGTAGCTCACACCAGTGAAGAGTTGCTGAGTATTGTTGAGGTATGCAAGTGGATGGGTATACAAGAGGAAATTATTTGCAAAACAAATTATTTCAGTGCTTGCATGAAGGGAAATGTGAACTTCTCAGAGAGGTTATCGAAGCTGAATTATCCTCTCTATCTGACTCTATGCTCTGTTCAAGCTTCTCCTCCTCCACCTAGCTTACAGGCTCTTGACTAATTATAGGTTAACATATTAAGTTGCACAGAATTGCCTTCTGTGTATTGGATTTTACATGCTAGCCTTTGGCTGCTATCCGCACCACAAAATCAGGCTGCTTGTCTAAGTGGTAAAAGAGACACGCTGGGCAGTGAAGACAAACAGTAATCACCACTGCAGCCACAGCTCCACAGTGGCATAGCCACAAAACTAGCATTCATAAAATAAGGAACTACATACAAGTAGCTGCCTATGCTGAAAAAATAGACTCTTCAGATGCTAGAGGTGTTGAATATAAAGCGTGGGCACATTTTCACCAGGGTTCCACAGGAAATAGCAGTGATATCTCAGAGGCTAAAAAACTGTGATGATATGGCATTTTATGGCATATGGCATTAAGAGACAACCCTTCTCTTTTATTGGCTTCAGCTCAAAAACCGATGTTGAAAAGTGAATATTAAGGAGACATGTTGCGTTTAATTGCTAAGTCTGAGAAAACCAGTTTCCCAGAGAAGCAGCTATGCTTTTTTCACGGATACTGTAGTGTTCTCACTTCCCCAGAGGCCCTATGAATAAGACCGCACACGCTCAGTCATCTATCAGCCCAATTAGATGAACACAAGGTCCCCCAAGTCCCTTGGCTGTTTATAAAGTCACTCATGATGTAGCATCACATCGGACAGAGTCCAATGTTGTACACACATCACAGAAGACAAGCATGAGATGAAAATCAGATGTTTCTCACACAGAAAATCTTGCAGGCTTTTCCACAGCCTCTCTTTCTGTCTAATGCAGCATCTGTGAATTTCCTAGTTTTTCTCAAAGGTTCACAAAGTTTTCAAAAGTTTATGTTATTTTGTGGTTGTACTGGTAAATAGTAACAATTTGCATATGACTGCCCTTTTCTCACTTTTTTCTCCCTTACACCTTGCAGTAGGTAACTGTACTCTGCAGTTGTTGTTCAGTGTTGTCCGTGACTTTGTCCATGAACAGTGTTGTATGCTTTTTAAGAAGATGGTATAAGCCACATTTTTAAGCACAGCCACTGATTTTTCAGTGTAACTTTTTCTCATGCCTGCCCAAAACATGTTGTTTAGTCATCATGAATACCAGTAAGCAAACAAGAGATTTCTTACTGCCTTCTGTCCCTGTCTAGTATATGTATCTACATAGAGAACTTCTGAGCAAGGGGACTGTCCTGGTTTGAGCTAAAACTTCCTTGTTTGGGGTAATGGACAAATAGAATTATTCCATGCAAATACGATAATTCTGCATTTAATTGGTTAAGGGGGTCGGGTGAAATGCTACGTCGGGAGCTTTTAAAAGCAGAAAGCCAGGGGAGTGGCTCCCTCTCAGCTTCCAGACTTTCACGAAGAGAGGGCTCCCATGAATCTGCTCTGCTGAGGGACCAGGCCGACACCAGGCCTGCCGGGCCCAACTAGGCCTGACCTGCCAACCGACTAGGCCTGATACCTGAAGACTACAGACTCTGAACTGTTTTGTCGGGGGCCCATCCCGTCTGGAAGTCGGGTGAGACTATTCGAATTCCCTGGCTGCTTTCGGGAGCTTCCCGGAGTTTCTCCGCAGTTTTCTTTCCTGCTGCGAGCGGGGGTTTCCCCCCGCTCCGTTCCGCCGCGAAGCAGCCTGCCACGGCGAGAGAACTTTCTGCTCTGGGCTGAGAGCAGCTCCCAAGGTCAGGCATTACTCCCACCTTGCTGTTGGCTGCCTGCCAAAGAACTGGGTGCCTGCCAAGAACAGAACTGCCCAGAGCACCGGCCTTGGAAAGAACAAATTGTTAAGAACTCTGGGTATCTGAATCTTCTCTTCAGTTTTTCCTTTTTCCTCGGTTTGTGCCTATATATATATAGTAGAGTGTAAATGTATGAATTTATTGTTTATTAAAAGTTTGTTTCAGTTTTCCAAATGCAGACCGAGGTGTGAATTTCTTCCTTCCCCTTTAAAACCTTTCTGTCTCTGTTCAAGACAGAAGGAATCGTTAAGGATTCGAGGAGTTATTAAAGTTATTATTACCTCGGTCCCTCGACCCTTAACAGGGACAGAGCAAAGAGCCGTTGATAAAGAGCCTAATAGCTTGGTAAAGCTTGATCCTTATTGCTGTTTTTCTGTTGGTTTAATTTGTGTTTATGAAAAATTATCTCTTGATAAGAACAGTTTCCTTAATATTTTGGTGGTTTTGTTACTTAATCTGGTATTTTATAAGGCTTTTAACCTGAATTTTAAGGGCTATTGTGTGAGTACCATGGAAATATGGACAGCACTGAAGTAAAAATACATATACAGCTATTACATTTTGCTTCTTCATGTCAGCATCTGTCACTGGCAAAACATGAAGCAGTTTTAATCTTTTGTGGTTTTGCAAGGGGGTAACTCATTGCACCAAAATAATATTCCTATTTATTAATTTATTAATCAAACTGCAAATGCAGATTCAAAATCACATCAGTTTTGAAAATGCTGTCAACGTTCCTTTAGCAGAACTATCAAGTACTAAACAAATTTCCTTATTTGCTGATGCAGATAGGATATTTTTAGCTTAGTAAAAACTAATTACTTTTTAATACTTTCTTGCACTCATAAAGACATACCTCTCTCTGATTTTATATAGATTTTCTTCTCACTTTAAACTGTCCATTCAGCCTGAATTTCTATATAGATAGGTCTTCTATAGTCAGAAAAGAATGGCAGACCTCACCCAGGAAAAGACAGAGCCACAACAAACAACAAAAAGCACCCCAACCTTTATAGCCAACAGCAGTTACAATATCTAGGCAAACAGTCAGATATCTTACTAAATTCCATGAAAAAAAAAAAAAGGAGAAAAGGGGGATCTGTAACATGCATTTAAGGTAACATGCATCCAGCATGAAGCCTTCATAGTTGTATATGTCCCTTAATTGTATACCAGTCATCTGCTAAGTCACTAGGGTTGTTTCTGTCTCTTTTTTCCTTTGAGCTCCGAGTCATCTGTCACATGGTGAAAATGCGAAGCCTGCAAGCCTGAAACAACATCTTCCACAGTGTCTCAGAAAAAAGCATAATTTCTACATATTCCTGGAATTTCTGCTTGACCCATCGTTCACTCAACATGCAGCAACTCAGGCTTTTTCTTTCTGCTTTTCATTATTTCTTAGGCCTTCCAAAAAGTGCAAGCATACACATTCACATTTGCAAATAA
This sequence comes from Buceros rhinoceros silvestris, assembly GCF_000710305.1. Classification (NCBI taxonomy): domain Eukaryota; kingdom Metazoa; phylum Chordata; class Aves; order Bucerotiformes; family Bucerotidae; genus Buceros; species Buceros rhinoceros. The sequence goes on along the minus strand of NW_010427646.1, from coordinate 4,624 downwards.
TCTCAGTGATATCTGTGAGTACTCAACAGCTCTTTCATAACACTGTGGCAATTCAAAAAACCTAAAGCAAATCAAATGAAGATATTTATTAACATAAGTCATATTTAAACTATAAAACTCACCATCATGTGGCACTTTAGGCAACAAGAGTTGCAATGGGCTCAAAAAACAAGCCAACAAATTCACAGAGGAGTAAAATATCAAAAGATATCAAATGCAAGTATATCTCTCATGGCTAAGGAAGTTCATGAGCCACAGATTGCCAAAACCTGTGAAATTATATCTAGAAGTATATATAGCTGCCCTGCTCTTACGTTCCTCCTAAAGCACCCATGCTGGCTATTTACAGAGATGCAGTAATCAGCTAGATATATCTCTCTGTTCTTTACATTCTGCGTATTATGAGGTAAAGTTTAGATACCCAAAATGTAGGAGAAAAAATAGAGAAAGTAATTGTATCATAAAAATATAATGTAGTGCTGATTTCTGGAAAGCACTGCAGGAACCATACAACAAGGCAGAGGTACTCAGGGTTTGAGATCCAAACCCGCTCCCTGAAATGCTAAAAGCTAATAATGTAGATTATTTACTGTTGGCTCTTGATGGTGATTTGTCATTTGACCAGTGAGTAATTCACAGATCAGGAAGGTGGTTTGCTTCCTGATTAAATGGATAACAAACATTTCGAGCAAATGCTCGACAGCAATACAAACCAATAATAATGCACTTCTGCTGTGAACTTCTGAAATTCATGGATAATTTCACAGATACTGCATAGCTGCAAAAGGAAATTGCTTAAATGTGTATGAATTGTTTCACAATGGAAAGGCATAGGAACATCCAAAAGTTTTTTTTTTAAATGTAAATTTAAAAATAATGAAAAGAATGTCATTACAGTGTAGTTTGGCATCAGTGACGAAAGCCAAGCAGGTAGGAATTTCTTGTGGCTCACCAGAGCCCTATATAACCACTTGTCAGAAAGCGCAGGCTGACTGCAAATGTGCTACAGACCATGGGCCCTTGCCTCACTGACCACAGCGGTATATGCATGATGCTTTGGGAACGACCATCTGCACAGTGAGCTGTGGAGCTCCCTGGCACATCAATGTTAAAGAGAAGAGCAAAGCTTTAGAAGTGAATTCACCATTTTTAGACCTGTTAAGAATGTCGTAAATTCCACTAAATAAAATGCAGCATGTATATTATGAAAAGCTGCATACCTTCATGCTTCAGTACATTATCCATCCCTAATCTCTGGCACTGGAAAAAACTATTTAGTATTTCTGAAATGTTTGGTATTCTCTGAATTCAAAAGAAAAAATTGGAAGAAGACGACCATTGGTTTGATCTGCTGTGACAATTCATGTATTACTTGATTGGCACTTTGCCACACAGACAGACTAGTGTTTTGGATGTTGAAGGTTTAACAGCTGTCATTAAGGTAAAAGAGGGAACATATAATATTGGAAAAAGATCAGAAAATAGAGACTGAGGGAAAGCAAAGCATGCATCATATGGGATTAAAATGACTAAGACCATCTCGGAATAGCTGGGAAGGAAAATATTCAGGAAGTAAAGATAATGTTGCTTCCTTCTAGCATAGTCAAATTAATTTATAAATTATTCTAGACCTAATACCTTGTCTGAGTCATCCATTGAAAGGAAATATGGATGATGCTGAACTCCTAGTCATTCTATTAAATTTAAAATGCTGGTTTTAAAAAGAACGGGAAAAATAGTAATGCAAAACTTCTGAAGTTTCAAAAAGGAAGAACTGATTTAAAAAAAAAGTTTAACTAAGATTTGGTGCAATTAAAAAATAGTGGGACATATATCAGGAAAAGTAGTTATTCAGCATGATGAAACATCCTTTGGAGAAAATAAAAAAAACATGGACAGGAATATAGTTATTACAGAGACACTGAGGAGATAAAATGAAAAACCAAAAAGAAGAGTGAGAATGTTATAAAAGCATAATGAATGCAACTGAGAAAATTCA
>NW_010427646.1:0-1903 GCF_000710305.1 Buceros rhinoceros silvestris | reverse complement strand
AGGAATAACAGTTTTAGAGACAAGTGCATGATATGATGAATACATGAATCAGCAATGTGCTTTTGCAGCAAAGGTGGCGAACGTTTTCTTGGGCTGCATTAGGAAGAGTGTTGCCAGCAGGTGGAGGGAGGTGATCCTTCCCCTCTACTTAGCCCTGGTAAGGACACACCTGGAGTGCTGGGTGCAGTTCTGGGCTCCTCAATACAAGAGACACATGGACATAATGGAGAGAGTCCAACAAAGAGCCACTAAGATCATTAAGGAAACATCAGAACACATGTTTTTACTATGCAGGTGACAGAGCAGTGGCACAGGTTGCACAGAGAGGTAGTGGAGTGTTTCTTCTTGGAGATATTAAAAAATTGCCTGCACATGGTCCTGGGCAACTGGCTCTAGGTGGCCACCATTTGGGAGAAACTCATGTAAATTCACACGTAAGTTTAGTGCACAGCTGGAGAAAAAAATGATGAGTGGAGGTGTAGCAATAGGAAAAGTACTGAAGAGTAAGAGAAGAGACAGCGTGATGAAAATGTGTCCTAATATTAATGACAACAAGAGCAATGCATTTACTGAGAATATTGTATCTTAGCATGCTAGAAACAGATGAGGTTGCAAAAAATACAGATGTTATATTTCTATAACAATAAGCTTTAGCAATAAAATCAGTATGCTCAAAGGACTAACACAGCCGATGAAACTGAATACAATAGGAATAGCACAGGGTGTTGCACACTGCCTTAAATGCTGTACCCTGTGTAATGCAAAGGACATTCTATTTGCAATTCAGTAGCCTGCTTTTCACTTGCAGCTCTGCAACATCAGTCAAGTTGCCCTGACTAGTGTTTTCCAGAGCTTCTCTGGCAGTTATTTTTCCCTTGCTCTGGTTCTGTTGTTCCTACAATCTTATACTTGCAAATCCCAAAACTATTGTTAGAGAAGGGTCTCAGGGGAAGTCACCCTGGAAATGCATCTCAACATCCTTTGTGCATCACATGGGCTCCTCCTGACTCTCAGGAATGTCTGTCTAAACATGAGTCATGAATGCTGCCCATGACTTGTGTCAATGTGGAACTGTGCTGAACTGAGAAATTAAGGAAACTGGTGAGAAGTACTAGAAGTCTTGTGTTTGCCTCTGTGAAAGCTTGTAGGTAAGCAAAAAAATTGAAGAAAGATTTTGAAGCCTGAGAGGGGAGGGTCATATTAGGATTAATCATACAGCAGAGGTCATTAAAGAGAGCTCTTCCTAGAAAGCCAAGATATACTGAGATACATCAAGGATTTTTGAAACCTAAACAAAGCTGTTATCTTCAAAGGAAAAAAAAGTTAAAACCAAGAGCAGATTTTCCAGACTGTTAGCTGTGTGGCAAAAGAGGCCAAGGAATAAAGGATCATTATGCTATGCTGTGATGACTAGGTGCAGTTTAAAGATAATCAAAATATAGTCCCAGACCAGATTAATATTTTGCTTTCCTTCTCAGTAAGAGTAATTATACTGAACATAAGGGCAAAGACAGGATGTTTAATGGAAGATGAGAGCACAGAAACAAATAGGACTTCAACCAAAGTGTAATCGAACTTCAGGACAGCCTGCTGTGTGACAGTGTGCTTTACGGGAAACTAGTATTTGAGTGGGATAAGGAAGAGATTACACAAAAGTTGAATGACCTTGAGGACCCAAGTAACAGAACAGGAAGGAATTCAAGTATAAGGTCACGCTCTTAGGAACTAATAACAAGAATCTCTGCTATAAACTTGGGAGATCATCTGTTGAGAATGACAGAGGAGTAAAACTTGTGTATGCTGGTCAGTCACAGGAAACCTGGATGATGTGACACATCTGTGAGAAGGGCATGGAAGGATATATGTGCTAAAGGGGTGTCACCGGTTTGGCCGAGGTGAAACA
>NW_010427645.1:41739-42043 GCF_000710305.1 Buceros rhinoceros silvestris | reverse complement strand
ACCGAATCCCAGTACTAAACTTGGTGCAAGACAAACACCCAGAACAAGGATTTGAAAAATTCCTTACACGTGTATGTATTATATCCCCGGAATACAGGGGTGTCTGAAGTTATAGGCTGAAAAATGAAAATTAAGACACTTTAAAAAAAATCTGTTTCTTTAATTTGATGTCACATTTTCATTTTGTCTGTATACTACTAAACTACTTCTATTTTTTATTTATTGCCTTTGTGGTGTTGCCCTATAAAATTTCCTTTCCCCCCCCCCCCCCCCCCCCCCCCCCCTCTTTTTTTTCTCTTTTTTT
>NW_010427645.1:0-41638 GCF_000710305.1 Buceros rhinoceros silvestris | reverse complement strand
ACCCCCCGCCTTCATCTCTCTTTGATTTCTCCTTCATGTTTATGTTAGTGAAAACCTAACTTCAACAGATTTCCTTCAAGGTTACCCTGATGTGAAGGAAAGTGCTCTCATTTTCCTTGCAGGAGGGCTGGTTTTTCAGAGCTTCAGAGATTGTGTTACTCTAAGTATACAACTGTTGAAGCCCTAGGAGATTCTTACTCCAAGAAGTATGTTAGTAATTGCCACTTCTATTGTTCTTGTGATTGAACTCATGGGAAGAGGTTACATCCAAGCAGTATAAATATGCATTTTTAATGATTCTTACGAAAGGAGATCTGGAGGAGCTGAGAATGCACCAAAAAGAATAGGTTGTTCCATTCCATTGCTTTGAATGGTGCCATTATATTATAGTTATTGTACTTGAGACATTTAATTCAGGGCAGTGATTACAGAGTGATCAAGTGTCTCTTCTTAATTAAAGCTTCAATACGTGTTCCATTACTAGCCTGGTTTTTATTTTCTTTTTTCTTTTTTTTTTTTCTTTTTACCCCTGGGGATTCTTTTTGTCTTATTTATTTTTTCAGATGAACTTTTAAAGTGAATTAAAACTATCCTGAAAATAAGAGGAAAATTGACCAAGTTGTTCTCCAGAGTGTAATTTAGAATCATTCTTTTTAAATGGATTCCAGCCCAGGTATTTCTTTTTCCCTGTAAGCACTACTGCTAATCAATTTGGGGGGGGGGAAGGGGAAATAAAAATTACATCTTATCTTTATCCTCTATCCATCCATCCATCCATCCAGAATTCTGTCCTTTGTTTAGTATATAGCCTTACAACATGTTTTTTCACGTGGTTCAGATCATGAGAAACGTGCTTGCTAAAGGTAGTAAGAGAGGAAGGGGAGAACAGACATCCATCATGAGGGTTAATTTGGTTATGTTTGTAGAAGCAAAATTGATATTTTTTTCCAAGATCCTTAATTTCCGTCCCACAGATGTTACAGAGGCTTCTATTTTCTTAAAATGCAAACATCTGGTATGTTAAATGCTTGAAATTATGACAATGTTTCAATAAAATAATCAGTCCCAGCTCTGGTCGGGATTCAATGGCTGAGACCTGTCTGTGCTGGGCACCTCTTGGATTAACATGCTATCACATTTCTATGCCTGAAGAGTCATATTTGTTTGGTAGTAGCTTTTTTGCTTTATACATTTTTGGGGTTATTTTTTTTCCTATCACATGAAATGATTGGGATCAAGCTGACTACAGAGAATTACAGAAATTTCAGGGAGTTTGACAGTAATTCAAATGTACTCTCACCAAGCTTTGCAGCAGTTTAGAAGAACCAGAAGATCTGAGGCCTATTCAGAAACAATATAGCTATCTTAAAAATATCTGCTTTTAACAGCATTTGCTTCTTCAAGTCTGGAATGTTTTTGGCATTATGGTCTTTTTGTGGCATTTGCATTATTGTCTTGTATTTGTTTTCTAGACATTCTTGGATTTTTAAAGAGAAAAGGATAGTGAAAGAAAACAATTAATTACTCTCATCTGTTGGTCCAAAACTTGTTGCCATTATGAAGGAGCATAGAGCTTCATGTATATGGATCAGTCGGTAGATAACAAATTGGCTGGACGGTCACACTCAAAGAGTTGCAGTCAATGTCTTGACATCCAAGTGGAGACCAGTGCCAAGTGTCGGGACCAGCACTGCTTATTGTGTTTGTTGGTGACATGGCTCTGGGGGTCCTCAACACAGGAAAGACGTGGATCGGTTGGAGAGGGTCCAGAGAAGGACACAAAAATGATCAGAGGGGTGGAATTCCTCTGCTGTGAGGACAGGCTGAGAGAGTTGGGGTTGTTCAGCCTGGAGGAGAAGAGGCTATGGGGAGGTCTTATAGCAGCCTTCCAGTACTTAAAAGGGACCTACAAGAAAGATTGAGAGGGACTTTTTACAAGGGCAGGTAGTGATAGGACAAGGACTAATGGCTTTAAACTGAAAAGCGATATATTTAGATTAGATACAAGGAAGAAATTCTTTATTGTGAAGGTGGTGCAGCACTGGCATAGGATGCCCACAGAAGCTGTGTGTAACTCCTCACTAGAATTGTTCGAGGCCAGCTGGACAGGGCGCTGACCATCTTGGTCTACTGGAAGGTGTCCCTGTCCATTGCAGGGGTTTTGAACTAGGTGATCCTTAAGGTCCTTTCCAACCCATACCATTCTATGATTCTCTATTTGCTTGCTGCAGTTGAGCAGTGGGACACTGCAAGGGATGTGTGAGCTCTTATTTTACTCCCATGTCAGCAAGCAATTCCTGTGCCAAGCCGATGGCTCAGAAAGAAGCCCATTCTCTTAAGTGCACACACAGGAAATAGCTGTCTGTAAGAGGATATGCAAAACACAGATCGCTTTTTATTGACATTTCTCTTCCTGCAGCATCTTTCAGGAAAGGTCATTCCTTCTGTTCCTTCTATTGATGAGTCAGATTACACTTAGTGTTGTGAATAGAAATGCAATGCCATTAACACCCTATGGTGCTAACCTTTATTTTAATGAAATATTCATTCCCAAAGAAATAGGCAGCAAGCTGTTAAGAGTGTGGGCTGACATGTGTAAGTCAGGTTGATTTGAAGTTAAGGGACAGGAATGGAGTGCTGAATGTGGCAGCTTTCAACCATGTCTTCTATTCTGGTTATTTAAGTGGATTTAAATATTGAGTGATTCTTCGGGAGCCTTTCAGCAGTCACCGTAATCGTTCTCTCTCCTATTAATTGTCTTTAAATATTAAGTTTTCTTTGAGATTAAGCTCCTCAGGACAAGGACCAAGCCTTTGTGTATTCCTTAACAAAGGCCAGCAGCGTCCTGAGTGTTTCTCAGCCTGAGCACTTTCATAAAGTGAGCATTAATTAAAAGTGATATTTAATCTTCCCTAATTTCCAATAGTTTGGCAATTTGTGGTTTTCGTGATCGAACTGTTATATTGCTAATTATTTTAACTGGGAAAAAAAATTTAAAAGCCTTATATCTTCTGCTGCTGCAGATGGTGTTGAATAGCCTGTCGCTACTATTTGCTAAAATTGTAATCAACAAATGTGCAATCAGACACAGGTGGGAAAATGGACAGAAAGTTGGAATTTGTGTGTGTGTGTTTGAGACAAAGACGACACGTGAAGATAAGATGGAAGCAGGTAGAAAGAGTAGCTTTGGGGAGAGACTGCAAGAATAAAAACTGACTTGGTACAAGAGAAGTGTGCAGACTTGTTCACTCGGTATCCCGTCAAAAATAAATTTCTTCAGTATATCATCCCATGTTTTGATGCATTGGCGTTGTTTTGTTCTTGAACTATGGCAGCAGCAAGTGTGTTGTGTGCTGCAGGTGCAGGCTAACACCTTCAAAAGAATCTAATCAACACTGGCAGCAAGAAATCTAATTGCTTTTAGGATGGATCTTCCAGGATTTATGATTATAAAATGTCATTACCTATAATACTACAGGACCCAATTCATTACTGATGACCAAAATTGTTCCAAGTGAATGTCAAGTTTGCTGCAGTCTCTTGTCTGCATGTAGGATATCAGCAACTTTTCAAACCCCATATTGGGAAAGTAGCAGAACAGTTCAGAACTGTACACTGAAATTTTATTCTTTGATGAAATGATGTGTCTAAGTCACACGAAAAGGATCCTTTGCAATGAAGAATATTGCAATTTGCTGAATAGAAACAAATGGCAAACAGAGACCTGCTACGTGATATGCTACATTTCATTTGGGTCTTTTTTTCACAATGGATTGTTGGTTGTTGAATGACAATTTTGCTATCTTGCTTGTTCAAAATATAAAAAATAAAAATCATAGGTATGTTGAAGAATTTAAGTATGCCACAATAAAATAGAAATTATCTTGGGAATTCGCAGTATTTAGGAAGAGTTTCCCATGCAGTCTAACTAGCATGGTTTTGCCCCAAAGAGAGTTCTGAATACTGGATTATTCTCTACATTTAATGCCTAATGAACTCACTGTCACCTGATGTTTAATCAGCAATGATCTTCCTGGAACACTATCAATTAAAACCATTTCTAATCTGAAGACTTTATCAAATCTAGGTAATTCTTTTGGGTACAGCAGAGATATAAGACTGTTACTGTGACTGTAACAATACAGGCTTTCTAATAATACCATGACCATAGTGTTCAGCAGAGGCTTTAGTGGTAGGAATGGTAGAAATCCCCTAGTGATGGTAATGCACCTACCTGGCTCAGTGAATATTGGCACCTGCTATACAACACTGAGAAGCTGAGATCAAACTCTTAAAAGCACTCCTTGTTGTGCACTTATACTGTACCTGTAGATAGGGAGACCAGTATGATCCTTTTTGTATTCAGCTCCTAATAATAGTGACTGAATATTATGGAGGATTGATGGTTTTGTGTCAGTCATTGACCAAGTATGAGTTTTCCTCAATACACAACACCTCTGAGAGAGTCAAAGAGAGCATTTCCATTTACCTATCATGAGTATCAAGCTTTTTTCATGCAGTCAAAATCTCCAGGAGCGTGAAAATGTTTGTAAGCTGCAAATTGGATATGTTAGGAAAATGGTAGAAAAATAAATTTATATGGCATTGTTCATCTCAGAATATTAAATTATTGTAAACCAATAATTTACACTTCAGTAGCTCTTTGACGTCTTTAAATTTTAAGATGTCACCCTCATGTTAAGGTTTTTCTTTTTCCCAAGGGGAAAAAAAATTTAAATGTCAGAAACGGACTTGGTATCCCCCTAAAATGTTTTACTATACAATTTGCACATATCTAGATTGTAGATTGACAGGAATGAATTCATTTTTCATAGCTCATATACGACCAAATATGGCATAAAAAATTCTCAGGTTTTCTGTATTATTTCAAGAAAAATTGTCTTAATGAGATAGAACTCTATGCAAGTGATGAGTAATTACAGTTTACTAGAGACAGATAATTTGCTATAAAAGGTAAAACTACTTCACAGAGCTTAAATCATATTATTTTCAGATTCCAAACTGATGCAGTTTGAAATCTCACCCGTTTCAGTAACAGTGTTGTTCAAATAGTTTTTCTCCCTGAGGGTGGGTTTAATTGAATCTTGCACTTCCACCATGAAACAAATTATTTACCTCTCTACAAACCAGAAATAGAAAGATATATTCACAGTGCAGATTATCCCAAGTCAGGTTTAGGTTTGGGAGGGTTTTTTGGTGACTAAACTTGCAATAATAGGAACACAAAAAAGGGCATAGTTCACATAGTTTCCAAAATATTGGCTGTAGCTCACCTCAGATTTCATAGAACTGCAGAACTTCTTAGGATGGAAGATATTTCTTCAGATCATCTAGTCCAACACCCTTGCTCAAGCAGGGTGAACTAATGCAGAGTGTCCAGAAACAAGCCTAGTCAGGGTTTGAGATTCTCCGTAGATGGACACCCTGCAACTTCCCTAGATAACTCACTCCAGTATTTGATCACCCTCTCAGTAAAAGGGTGTTTTCTTGTGTTCAAATGTTTCAGGTTTTGCCCATTGCCTCTTGTCCTGTCACTGGATGCTGCTGAGAAGAGTCTGGCTCCTTCATCTTTGTTTCCATCATTCAGATGGTGATATAAACTGGTGAGGTCTGCCTTTAGCCTCTCCAGGCTGAAGGATCCCAGCTCTCTCAGCCTCTCCTCACATAAAGGATGTTCCCTTAACTATTTGTGGCCCTCTGCTGGATTTATTCCAGTAAATCCCTATATTTCATGCACTGGGGACACGGTACTCCAGGTGTGGCCTGACCAGCACTGAGTAGAGGGGAAGGAACAATTCTTTTGGCCTGTTTGCAATACTCTTCCTAATGCAGCCCGGGAAGGATGTTGTTGGCCACCTTTGCTATGAAGGTGCTTTGCTGACTCATGATCACCTTGCCCACCAGGACCCCAAGGTTCTTCTCCACAGCAGGGGTTTCCAGCTCGTTGCCCAGTAGTGTGTACTGGTGTCTGGGGTAATTTCTCACTGGTACAGGACATTGCAATTTACTTGTTGAGCTTCATAAGGCAGCCCAATTCTCCAACCTGCCTAAGTCCTCCTGGATGGCAGCACAACAACTCCTCATAGTTTTGTATCAGCTGTGGAATTGCTGAGTGCACTCTGTCCTCAGGTCATCCATGAAGATGTTAAACACTACTGTCCCCAGTATCAACCGCTGGAGTACACCACCGTGACTGACCTCTAACCAGCCTTTTTGCTTCCTTGTCATCTCATGGTAGAAGGCTGTCAGGTTAGTTAAACATGATTTCCTTCTCATAAATCTATGCTGACCAATAACCTTCTTCTCCTTTACATGCTTTGACTTGGTTTCCATGTCATGGTGCTTCTCCACCACCTTTCTGAGGTAAGACTGACCTGCTTATAGTCCCCCTTCCTGTTCTGTTTGAAGATAGAGGTGACAGTTGCTTTCCTCCAGTCCTCAGGAACTTCTTCCAGTTGCCATGACCTAGAATAACCTTGCAATAACATCAGCCAACTCCCTCAGTATGCAGGGTGCCACCCATCATGGACTTGTGTATGTGCAGTTCTCCTTGAGCAGATGGCACCTAACCAACTGTGTCTTCCTTGCTCTGGATTTTCCCTCTGGTCTTAGGTGCCTGATAGTCTTAAAGGCTGGTCTTACTGGTAATGACTGAGGCAAAACGGACAGTGAGTATCTTTTCCTTTTCACCTGGTCCCCTGCCCCACTTAGCAGCAGGACAATGTTTTCCCACATAGTCTTTTTGTTGCTTATGTGTGGTAGAATAATTTCTTATTGCCCTTCGCATCCCTTCCATCACTCCATGCCAGCCTTGGCTTTCCTAACGCCATTCCTGCACAATCAGACAACAACTTTATAGTCCCTCTGGATCATCTGTTCTTGCTTCCACTTGTTCACTTCCTCTTTATGTTTGAGTTCAGTTTGGAGCTCCTTGTTCATCCATGCAGGCATCCTCCTGCTTTTTAGCTTGACTTCCTATTTATTAGACAGATATTTTTTGCACTTGGAGGAGGTGATCCATACATACCAACAAGCTTTTCTGGATCTATCTTCCCTCTAGAGCTGTATCTCATGGGATTCTTCCAAGCAGATCTCTCCACATAGTCAACTCTGTTCTCCCGAAATCCAGTGTTGTGTCCTGCTTTTTGCCATGGTTTCTTCTCTCTGCACCCTGAACGCCACCTTCTCATGGTAACTACAGCCAAGCCACTCTCCAGCTTCCACATCCCCAACCAGTTCTTCCTTTTTTTAAGTCTGTGGTCCAGGAGAGCACTGTTCCTTACTGGCTCCTTGATCACCTATGCCAGAAAGTAGTTAACAATGCACTCTGGATTTCACTACTGCTGAACTCTAGTTATGCAAACATCTGCTAAAATATCTTTACTGATAAATATAGTTGCTAGCTCTTTTTTTTTCTACCTTCAAGCACTTTAGATATATTTGGTGAGCTGTTAGTGATCTCTTTATCATACTTATCTAATAGCTCAACAATAATAACATATAATTATTCAGTATTAGAGGGGAAAAGTCCAAACGATAGTTTCTTAAAGTTATAAATGTGTAGATAGATAGAGGGAGTGAGACAGCTGAGTCAATGTGATTGATTCCTTTTCAGTATTCAGAAGAAGTTTATTGGTCAGCATAGATTTATGAGGAGGAAATCATATCCATTTCAGTAGTATCAGGTTTTCGCCTCCAGTTTGTAAACTCTACAAAATGCCAGTCCAAGGCTTACCTACATGATGAAGGCAGAGCTGTTGTTTTGGTTTTGTCAAAGACTGTGTTAGTGCTTTTGTTGTTTTTCATAGGTTTGATAAGCATTTTTAATGTGCAAACTGATGGCGGTGTTGGTATTTCTGTCAGCTGAGCTGGAACCAATAGAATTGATTACTAGCAGTGGGTTTCCAACAGATTCACCTTGACTTGGGAAAATGTCTATAGAAGATACGGAGCGAAAGAAAATTTATTCTTCTATTAACAGCTGCTAGAGCAGAGATACTTCACCTTCAGTATCAGCCCCCCACTTTAAGGTTCCAACTATACTGGTTTGTCGGACAACCATGTAAAGTGATGGTTTAGAACTTTTCTAACTAAGGGGCTTCTAGGAGGCATGTTACTTGCAGGTCCTTGGCATTTCAGCATGCTCTTTGTCTTCTTTTTGCTCATCAATTTATAAGAGAAAACATAAAGAACTTTAATCCCTCTCAGTTAAAAACCCTCCTGGTTCCTACATACATTTGAAGTTGTTATGTGGGAGCTCTGACATAAATTAGGCAAGTGTTTTCTATTCTATTTTTGAGTATGTCTTCTTTAAACTTGACCTGTGTTTACATATCCTGCACAGATCTGGTGATGAATGATATTTGCTTCCCTGAAGAGACTTCAAGTAAAGTGTGTTTTCTTTCATTTTCAAGCTCTCTTCTAATATTTTTTTTCTTTTATAGATGAATAAAATCTAAGGTCAACATATTTTGAATACTAGCAATGAAAGCCCACATATTTTCCTTGAACAGTAAAACAATTTCAGCATGTTTTTGTCTTTGACGTGAAAAAAACTGCAAATATTTTCCAAAGGTTATTCTTTTCTTTGTTTTTCAAACAACAAATTTTGTGGTTTTTTTTTAAATTCTTTTCCACTGAGGAAATAAAATGTTACATTAAAAAAGAAAACCAGTTAGTTTTATTAATGGTCCTATTAAGTTCTGTTGAATATATGGCCCTTAATTTTTATTAAGGCCCACTCTCAGGAAAAAAAAAAGTGCAAAACCAAACCCCAGCTCTTTGGTTCATCTATATTTCTGTGTTATTTTTCACCTAAAACAAAGACAAATATTCAATCTGGTTGGAGATGAGAAATTCACGCACAAGAATCGCATCTCATTTTTGAAACTCATCTGTTCCCAATCACCAAGGACCAGTATTTCACTTTCTGGAAATACAATGAAGATGGCAATAAATACTCTGTGTTTGTGGCTAAAGTTTTTAATAGCAAAAGTATTACTTAGAGTATCTAGGAAGCACAAAGTCCTAGTCACAGTTTATGAGACATTCCTCAGTGAGCAATAGTTTTGTGTGGTGACTCACTACTCTAATGTTAGAAGCAACTTTTCCTTTACTGGAAACTAGCAGACAGTATTTTAGCTTTCTTACTGGTTATTAGGACACTCTACATGTTAGCCTTTACATCAAAGATTTACCGTTCTGAAGATGAAAGGTCATTAGTTGAAATGAAATGTACTGGAGATACGAGGATTTCCAGTTTAAGTGTTTCTAAAGATTTTCCTTTGATTTATATACCTCTTCACTTCCTCCCATCCTCTCCACCGCAGAAAACACATGGCTGTAAAGCCATCAGTAAAAAGCCAGGTTAAATTAATAATTGATGTGTTAAAAACATTTTGAAAGAATTATTAACTCCATGGGTTGCATTTGTGATATCAGAAATTGCTATATATCTCTTGAGAGTTCTGGAAGGAAATCCTGAAAAAGCCTGTATGTACAAGCCACTGTCTCAGCATCAGGTCAAAGCTGAGGTAAGCCTGCTTCGGGATATGTAAATAAATACAATGTAATTCTACTGGATGACAATCTTTAGAGTTTTTGCTTGTAACTGTCTTTCTAAGTCACCTTTAGCTAAAATATAAACATATTAATTGTGGTTAAATATTGATGAACTTTGTTTGAGAGAGGGTTCGGTTACTTTCTGCAAAGATATATTACTCTCATCTCTCTTTCTGATCGAGAAGTTGTAGGATAAGGAATGTCCTGGTGGTTAATGATAAGAGATAATATCTTGGGAAGGACATTTACTCTAAAGCTTATAATGCCAAATAACAGTAAGCAATAAAACTTGAACTGTAACTCTTCTTTTTCAAGCTCCACCAAAGATAAATTAGGGGCTCAATTTATAAACATTAACTGAATGAGAGCAAAGATAAAATGTCATGGACACGTACTGCTGTTTGAGCAGTGGCTATCACCTTTTTCTAAGGGAACTTGTCCTATTTTGTTATTGTTAGCAATAGTTTCATACGACAAACATGCTACATATATTAAAAAAGTATGGTTAATTTGATTCTATTCCATGGGATGGTATAAGCTAGAGAGACTATGTTGGTAGAAGGAGGATTTCTTCAAAACTGAGGGGGAAATCAGATAAGTACAGAAGATTTCTGAGAATGACTTTTAACAGAAAACCTGGAGCACACCATGAAATAGCTTTTCATTAATAATGTATCTGTCAAGTGACATTTAAATGACAGGAAGGTGTTCTCTGTGAAGTTCTACATACTTCCATACTGTCATTACAGATAGATCATCCTTCAAAATCAATCGTGTAGATACACATACCCAGCACTTTAACAGCCCAACTATTTGGGCTGTTGGAACTATGACTTGAGAACAGCAGTACAGCAGAAAAATGCAGGTTCTTTAAAGATCCTTCAGTTCCTCAGCTAATATTTGTTCATACAGATTTACTGACGTTGTAAGAAATTCAGCCAAGGATAGTAATTGCACATTTTAGATGTTGGAGGTGTATTGCAATTATTATTTATGCCTGCAATGTTTTATCACAGAAGATAGTTACTTCTCACTTTGTCTATTTTCTATCTATCTGTGAAATGATTATAGAGAACAGAAAAAAAATGAAGAACTTGTAAGAGTGTGTAGCTGTAAACTGTGTGAAGACACCTATGAAGTGGAGGTGGAATGGATATGAGAACAGAGGTTCCATTCTGTGTCTGAGTGACAAACAGTACAGTAAGCTACAGTTCAAGTAATAAGATTTTGGGTCTTAGATCACAATTTTTTGCTAATAGTATCTGAAAAAACGACTAGTGTATCTCTACCACAAGTTTAGGTCAGCATGATTTTGGCCCTATTAACATTAGGATTCCAAAAGATGACGATGAGCCATAAGAGCACGACTACTGACAGCCTTGTGAAGAGTCACCTATTTTGAGTGACTGATATGTCCAAATTCTCACATTTTAGAGGGGAACAAACGTTGCCCAGAAGCCATTTAGCATCTTTTCCAAATCTTTACATCCTGGTTCCACGGGAGAACCTTGTCATTTTCTACAGTTGCTGCTGTAACTGAGGAGGTAATAGTACCAGAAATGTTAATGTTCTCTGTCAAACTGTCATTTCCCAGAAAAGCATAGCATTTCTTAGTGGGTGTTTTTTCTTTATTTTCTGCCTAAGGAATAAAATAAACAACATATATCTCTAACAATGAAGGTCACAAAACCTCCAAGTTCCATACCATATCTTACAATTAGAGAAGTATTTCAGACTAGACCTTCAGCCCACACAAATCAGTGAATCCACACATTTCAGTTTGTCGTGTTTACTTGCTGTGTTTACTTACCTGAAATGAAAAATTGGCTGAGTTGTAGCAGCTAGAGAAAACAAATAGTTCTTCTCTCACTTGCAGCACATGTGACAGTCAGCAATGCTGGACAGTATCAAACCCATCAACAGCACCTGTAAATGCTAGTTAAGTGGTCTGGACAAGAATCCCCAAACTTCTGTGTATTTACACCGGACAGACATCAGAAATGAGGAACGCTAGCTCTTGCAACACAAGGAAAAAGGAAGAAAACACTACTGGTGACAAATAGTGAACTCAGAAAATTGCTGATGATACTTGCTGAAAGCAGGGAGAGTGTATTTACTTGAGCACTAGAGTGTTTCTGTGCTCTCTAGTTTAGACAAAATCACTGGAGTGAAGAAAATGTAAAACAGTTTCCCTTTTGTATGTATTATTTTTGGAGGGTTACAGTAATTCTTTGATGTGTTCTTCCCCAGACAAAGTATCTGAAAAAAGACATTGAACTTCACTGAAGTTCAGTTTTCTGTCTGAAATAACATCGAAGCATTGGATACAGTGCTAACTTTAAACAGCATGCATTCAAAACTTACAAGATCAGAAGAGTTTTTCATGAAGCCAAAGCAAAACATTTTGGAATATTTAATTTTATTTTAATGGTAATATTTAATAATATAACATTATAATATATAATGATTTTTGTTATTATAACATTTTAATATAAATTTTTTAAATCATTGTACTCCCAGAGTATTGGTCCGTCCTGGCCCTCGTTAGTGCTGCTCAGAGGTACCTCACTTTCTTTACATCATGTGGAAATATTAGGTGCCTGGCTCAAAGGCACAGACTCAATTTTGAGAATAAGATGCATGAAAGTATTCCACTCTGTGTATGTAGTATAAAGACAGAAATCACCCCTTCATTATACCACTGTATTTGTGTAACTTACTTGTATTGGTGAAAATACATTGTCATAAAATGGTCTCAGCCTAATGGCTTACTCTGCCTTAAGTATCTTTTGGGAGATATGGTAACAAGGATATCTTTGGAATTACCACTGACTATCGCATTATATTTTAGTTCACATCCTTTATGACTATAAAGAACAGGCAGTAACCATCGCTCAGTGCCCAATTCTTAAATATCCTTTCAGCCTCAGGAGAAAACGTGCATCGTTCCGCCAGCAACAATACTGAAAATCTAATCCATTTCGCTAAACCACAACAAACAAAAGCTTTTAGAAAGAAATGGAATAGATTTGCAACTGGTGCTTCATTTCTTTTTATACATCTCTAAGACAATTAAATATAATTTTTGTTTTACAAACATTTAAAAAGTTAGCATGGTGGATCCCATCCTGAGGATGAATCGGGCTATTTATATAAGATGATTAATTTAAAGCAGAAAGTTCTCTGCATGTGTGGGGAACCCTGTCAATCATAATACTGAAAGAGAAAAGGAAATAATAATGCTTTCTCATTCCCTTTGATCCTTCCTTTTCCTATTTTAAACTCCAACCCTCCCGGCGCTTTTTCTTGTGCTATATTTGTGAAGCACCTAGTGCTGGAGGCCCTGACTTCCATTTGATCTAAACATTTCCATAATGAAAATAAAAATTACCATAATACAAAAATGAGATATGTCACTCTATTAGTGTACTTCATGAAGTATGATTAATAGTGACACTGTGTTTAAACCTTTGCTCCCTTCTTATTATCTCTTATCCCCACATCAGCTTCTCCATCACTAACAGCACTACATTGTTCTCCTTAAGATTTAAACATCAGAGATGAGCAAGCAGCTCCATAAGGGAGTTTGTTCTGCTCTCATGGTCTATCTCACCTCTTGTTCTTCGCATTGTCTTGGTTGAAACAAAGGCTGTGTTTTCATTGTTCTGTTTACCTCATGTTGAAACACAAGCTGAAGCATCTTTGAATTTTTGACAACTAACAGATGCTGATCGCAGCCTTCCAGCTCAGCTGTATCAATGCAATTAGACACTAGCACAAAGTCAAAGCATTTAGCATAAAGCCAGTGCTCAAGTCATGAGACTCTACTCAAACAAGGGAAAAAAAGTCAGAAATCATGTGTAACATCAAATATTTTCAGATAAGTAAATTTTATTGAATATTACACCCTCCACGCATGGAATATCTGAAAGAACCTGGTCAGAGCATATTATATTCCCACATCCACATACTTGCAAACAGCAAGATACATTTGTCGTGGTAGTTTGGTCAGTCATCAGATGCCAAAATTCGTGTATACAACTAGGATTCCTAGTGATAATATTGAGGACATGGGACATCACCTTTTGAGTCCTACTCTCTTCATCTGCTTGCCACATGCTGGGTTTGGATGTGCCTTTTTTTACCCTCTAAGAGCCGACAGCGATTGGTGTCTTGTCACAGATCTGTAAACTACCGAGTTTTCTCTCTCAACATGAGTGTCCCGAGAAGCATCACAAAAGGTCGTGCTGGGGCTCTGATGACCTGTTAGAACATTCTCATGGCCTTTCTGTTGTGTTTTGTTCCTATAGGTGCTTTCACACCACTGCATTTGCATTTATTCATATCAATCTTACGATTTCTGTTAAGGAACTCTATATAGCCAATAATTTTGTCATGGTTCTGTAGGAGATGACATTCAGTCACCCTTATTTTCAAGTGCACGATGAAATATTTGACTGTCATTATGCGTGTATTTTGTGGCTTGCTTTATCTCCATGCGATGCTGAAATAGCTCTTGTGGCCCTTCTAGTTGAGTTGCATCATGTATAATAAAGTGAAGGAGTCTACAAGGAAAATAGCAAAACTATCACCAAAACTTTAACAATAATCTTACCATCAGAGGCAAACTGGTGTTGTCATTTGGGTTTGGTTTGTTTGGGGTTTTTAAACTATAATTTGCACCAGAATTTCTTTGTTTTGCTGTAGGAAAGTACTGTAATTCAGAAAAGTTATGCAAAAAGTGAACAAGACAGAAGAAATGAAGGCTTATGTTTAGCCAACGATTTTGTAACTTTTTCTAGATCTGTGAATGCAGATGCTTATATATATATATTTGAACAGATGCCAAATACATAGAACGTCAATTCAGCAGATGTCAGTAGATGGAACTGCTTCTAGGGAGCACCAAAATAAAACAGAATGAGTCTCTGAGTTTCAATCACACTTCTCAACCTTTGCATAAGTCCTTTCTGACAACTTCACTAGTTTATGTTATGCTGCAGTAGGTAAGATTATCATTGTTATTTATGCCTTAAGACATATTCTGTATGAAATTCTGTATCCCTATAAGCAAAAACCTCTTTCAGGCCTTTGCGTATTACCAATACGCAATGAAAGACAGTGTGATCAGCAAGATGGAGAAACAGAGCCTAGAGGGTAGCAAGAGGAGCACAATATGAGTGCATCCTGTTTTCTGGGTTCAGATGCTCTTGAGTTCCAAGGCATGCCCTCGTTGCTCGCTTGTTCTTTTCTTCCCAAGGGGAGGAAACCAAAACAGTGAAGGTATAATGTGCTCTTGCTAGCTTGCCAACCTTAAACCAGCCTGACACTTTACTACAGAGCCATTTATCATGGATTTTAAGCAAGATCAGGAAGGCTACTGTAATTAGACATGAGCAGAATATGTAAAATATGAGTAAATGAATGTTTATGATCTTTATAGTATTTTTATTAACAACTCTGCATTGATTTGCATAAATTTTAGCTGTATATACAGAATTTCAGCTGAAATTTCAGCTTAGATACAAGGTAGAGGATCAGCTTTCTTTTTAGTGCATGATTGTTGAACATAACGTAGAAGATGCTGCATTAAAAGTTCAATAGACAGTTCCAGTAGCTTAGAAAGATATGTGCTGCCTGAAATGTATTTATACTTTGATTAGTGCTGGTTCTGACGGTGCCAAATTTCTTAGTGCAAAGGCCTTCACAGACTGTTGGAAGTAACAAATATTTTGAGGACAAGTGGGAAAGGAGACACACAAACCCTTTTTTTAAAAATAATTTTACTGTTTTTTTACTTGCTTTAGGCAAAGCTGAAAATAAGAGGAATCTGTAGAAAAATCAGAACCTTTAGTGGAAAAGATACGCTTTATTATTCTTCTGAGCCTTTGAGGCAGTCTTTGTTCTTTACCTCTAGATGAACATAGTTTGTTTCTTCAACAAACAAATCAAGTTTTCATGCATTCTTGTTTTCTGTAGTTATAGTTTACTAATCCAAACACTTTAAATGCAATTCCTTGGGAATCTTTAGGACTAGACTAGTTGGCTTCACATGCATAAGCAATTATCTGTAGTGACCATTTTCTGATACCTAACTCTTAATAGAAACATTATATGCAACCAAAATACGGATTTTCTTGGACTGGGCTTTTGCAAGAAGGACAGTTTCTGCATACACATATCTTTGATCTATCATGCAACTTATTTACTAGAGTTCCTGGTATCATTTGCATAAGTAAAGAAGCTTTTTCCCATCAACAATGCACAAAGCAAAGTAATAATTCCATGGTATTTTTGTGTGTTGATGAAACATCTATTACTTCTGCTGAATATTTAAGTAAAATAGAAACACCTTCCTCTTATTCTTTCTAGAATAATGTATAAAAGCAGTGCTAAAAATGGCAAGTATTCATCATGCCATTTCAATATTCAGCTGTTATTTTTTTCTACCTCCTGGATGATTTTGGCATTGGATCTGATCCCATGCTTGTTGAAATCAATAGGAGCCTTTTTATTGATTTCAATAGAGCAGAAGTAGACTTGTGGGAGGCAGGGTGGCTTAAAGAGTTAAGAAAAATAGCTTTGTATATTCCCGCTAGAATAAACCGTACTTTAGAATGGACGTTCAGTGCCCCGTGACTACAGTATTTTATAAAAAATATGGCTTTTGCCAAAAAGAGTTCAGCTATAACCATAACCAGGACTATGCATGGCTTTCCTGAATGTGTGCAAGGAGACCGTTTATAATTTTTACCTTGTTTGATATTTGTTTTCTTCACTCAGTGTTTGTAGCCTTGGCAAGAGCTCAAGGGTTTATTTAGTTTTCCATTAGAATCCCCAAAGGCCACACTCTTCCCTTGTTCAAGGCATGATCATTATTCTGCTGCCACTGCTGCCTCTTATGTGCAATTTGCTGACCTCACTCTGTAAATGTCTTCTGTCTGACACTAATGTAATCCTGAAACTTTTGTCTAATTAGTCCAGGCTGAGAGAGCAGTGCTACTCAGCAGGAGGATTATACAGGCTGAATGCTCACTGTGAAATTAATCGCAGTGATGACATAATTGCCGCAAAATCCTTATCACTGGGAATTAGCATCAGGATTGTTCTGTGTTGTTTTGGCAACTGAAGCAAATTGAATGTGAAATGTTGTTCTTTGTCTTCCATGTCGTGGTTATTTTTCTTGATCTGAGAGTGGAATGTTACCAACATGGTAAGTAGAACCTAAGCGACCAACTCAATTTGATATTCTGAACTTTGTGACAAATCCATCACCACTGGATGAGTCTGGGGCCGTTGATGGTCCCTGTCATAAGTGCCCTGCTTGGGTTCGGTGGGACAGTTCTGCCTACTCTGGGGTCACCCCTGGCTTGTCTCAGTTCTTGGAGTAACCCTGTTCTTGCTGCCGTCTAAAACCTTGAATGGCCACCTGAAGGTTTGTGAGAGGCTCACCACTCTCAGTGTTCTGGATTTGGTTTTCTACTCCAGAATTATTTGTACATGAAAAAATCCTTGAATAAAATATGAATGATATCCTGGAGCAGGGACTGGTATCCAGCAATAGTTCGTTCTGAGTAAGTGTTCTAACTCCTAAGTTTACAATATACCATTCCATTTATCCTCTTATTTCATTGTTTTAATTTTTTTTTTCATTGACTCTAATTCTTTCTGTATATCATCACAGCTTCAGCTGAAAAGTATTCTAAATAAGCAAGCTGTGGTTTCCTGGTTAAGGCACCCACTTTAAAGACTATATCTTTAAATTGCTTTAGTTTAGGAAAAGAATTCTAGTTTTTGCGTTGTTGCTACTTTTTATTTTATGAATGATAGGTGCCAACTCTCTTTCTATAAAAAGAGAAAATTCTATTTTTTTCTTTGCTAGGAAAAATATATTTAATATTGGAAGAAGGTCCAGGCTATATACGCCAAATAGAAGAGGGCACCAGCCACTCCAGCCTCAGAAAGGGAGCAGAGTCAGTGCTTCCTTCTGGCCTGCAGCAGGCAGATCCAGGCAGAGCTTATCTTTAGACCGACCTCTGCTTGTTCCGTTGATTGCTTTGGATTGTCGTTTTGAGAAGCTTAATTCTTCTTGGAGCTTACCAGCGGATACTTGGGGCTAAATCAGGGCTCTATTTTCCCTGTTTGACACTAGGATCCAGACTGTGATAGCACTGAGGTTTCGTGGTGGTTTTAAATCTCCTGTAGCCTGAGAAGATTTTGAAACCGAAATTTAAATGAACATAATCTGTGACTAATGGCAAAACTACTTTGCTAATAAGGCAATCAGAGTTTTAAAAAATTTACATGTCAAAGGCTACAAATTCCCAAAAGCTAAAGAGTTTGGGGAAACCATATAACGTAAACAGTTGAGCACACAAAAAGACCGGAAAATTCCAGTTCTCCTAATGAATATAATTATCAAAAAAGCTCTTACACAGCACGTTGGTGCTTGGGATAAATCTTTCCTGCTTCTAATGGATTTGCAATTATCTGTAGAACAAACCTGGACACTAAGTGACCGTTGCAATCTTGATTACATCTATTTTAATATTTAATAAATCATATTAAATACTAACCATTCTGTGGAATTAGAAAGCTTCTGTCTATGTTGAAATAAAGAGCAAAGTAGTACTGAATGTTTTGGCAGGATGTAAGCTTTGGATTCTTCCTTCGTGATAATAAATACCTCAGTCGGACAAAGTGGAATTGCTCCAAAGAAAAAAAATGTGATGAGTAGAACTAATACCTGTTTCTAAAAGAGATTAGGGGGAAAAAAAAGTTAACTAGCTTTCAGGCCTACAAGTCCCTCTTCAGGTAAGAAATAGAATTAAGTAATTCATTAATTTCTGTTTAGATAGGAAAGAAACTGGGATTGTTGCTACAACACTCACCAAAACTGAATCTGCATATCTGGCATCCTGGTTGAGCATTAGAGGATACAGGTAGCTATAGGTCAGCTACTTATTTTTGGGAAAAGTAAAAATTTCTTGCTTTCAAGACTTTACCTTTTCAGCCTGATGCAAAATGGAGGAAATGCTTCTATCAGAAATATTTTTCCAAAGAGGAAATCTTCTTCCTGTCCAACGTCCCTACTAAGATCAAACACTAACTCACATAATTCTGTAAATCCAAATTCTTCTTAACCTCAGCCAAGTATCCACTCAGGAAACGGCAGTGAATATATCAAAGGCCCCCGTGCAGCGATGTGCTCAACAACTTGGAGGGAGCAAATCAGTCTGTTTAAACTAACAACAAAGTAGCTTTCAAAATTAAAGATACTTTATGTTAATCAGTTATTTATGGTGTATGTTTGTTTTATAAATGATTTCTTTTACCACTTTGGTTATTAATTGTAGTGCACCTCAGTTTGCTCGTCTCTAAAATGGATTAAAATGCTCATAT
Source organism: Buceros rhinoceros silvestris (assembly GCF_000710305.1). Taxonomy (NCBI): domain Eukaryota; kingdom Metazoa; phylum Chordata; class Aves; order Bucerotiformes; family Bucerotidae; genus Buceros; species Buceros rhinoceros. The sequence goes on along the minus strand of NW_010427645.1, from coordinate 22,654 downwards.
TGAGCCCTATGTTTATGTTGTCTACAAAAAGAATTCTAACAGTTTTCTGTGTTGCACAGCTACAAAATAATAAGTGAATTTACTGTTAAAGGAAATCACCCACCTCATAGTGTATTTTACTTTCTCTTGAAAGAAGATATGAACTAAAAAATAAAAGAAAAATCCTTTTTGGTATTTTAGTATTTCTTTCAGGAGCTCATCTATGTTTCCTACTGAGAAAATGACATTCCCAAGTGTACTTTATCTATGCTTTATGAAAATCCAAAATATCTTAAAACTTCCATTACTTGAGGATAAACATTTTTACTCAAGATCTTAGCAATATGTTTGTACTAGGTTTCTTTGTTCTTAGAAAAAAGAAATCAATGTAAATCTTGCTGAATAACGATTTTGTATTCTTAATTTCTCTTTTTGCGAACTGTTGAATGATGTATTCCTCAAAGAGCATAACATCTTCACCCACATTTGACATCCAAATTGAAGTAGAACATCAATGAGAACCTCAAGATCCTCCACTCCTGACAGGAATGAGTGTACTTTGTTACAAATCTTTTTTAATGGTAGTTAAATTCTTCTATTCTCTGGCATGAACTTTTCAGATCTCTGTAATAAATAGCCTTAATGTGGTCTTTTAGTTAGATGGGGGATTTTTGTTTGGTTTTGCTCTTCTTTTTCTGCTTGGAATGTTTATTTGCATTAGTCTTCATGTGAGCCTGGTCCTCATCCTGTATGGAACTGACCATCCTTGTATTTATTTGACTTTGAAAATATTACTCACAGTATACGAAGCCGCCTGCAATACTGTGATCTGTGGGACATGTACTGATGCGGATGGGCCAGAGAGGGGAATTGCTTGACAGGTGAATAGAGGCATAGCTAGAGGGGACACACTCCAACAGCTTCAAATCCCAGTTGCAAAGCCACATGGGATCTGTCAGAGCAGGAGTTAATTTAAGGTAATGTTGTGTTTATCCAAGGCTGAAGACTGCTAAATGGAGACTCCATCAATCACCAGTTACAAGATCTTTAGTGCAGAAATTATAAATCACCTCTTTTCCGTACTTACGGGTCATAGTTGCCGTTCTGGTCAGCTAGCGGAACAGCCTGCTTCGCGGTTAAAATGTGATCCTATTTTTTTCCCTGCTAGTACAAACTGAAATAAGAGCAAAAATTGTGAAAAGTATTTGCAAAGATACTTCTTATAATTTTGCAGTAAAGCATTAATTTCACTCACCTGTCCATAGGAATAAGTTCATTGAGAGCATAATGGTGTTCAAAAGCAGAGGTCAAATCTTGCTGCTATCAGGGGCTAAAATGACACTGCAAAGTTGTCAGGACTTATTTACCAGTAATTCTGGGTCTAATAAGGTCTGACCTCAGCAGCACTTACAGAAATAGGACTTCTAATTATCATATCACAAAGAATTGGAATGAGGGCAGAGCTTACTGCTACAGAAATACCAGTAATAGTGTCCTTTTGGAAAATACTTCTTTTTCACAAAGAGTGTGGGCATGGGATGAGACATGCATCTTCTAATGTGATCTGAAAAAAAAAGTAATTTAGGAAAAAAAATTGGTTTGAAAGCTCTGCAATTACTGAATTCACATTTATGACAGAATAGTGCATCTGTACACTGGAGTCCTCCTGCCTTAGATTCACAGAATAATTCAGGTAAGAAGAGACCTCAGTAGCTCATCTAGGACTCTCTTACCCTGCTGAAATTCGGTTTCTTCCTGCATGCCCTAAACATTAGTGTGATTTCTTGCCGTCAAAATCTCTGTTCCTTAATTATACTGAACTCTTTCCTTCATCTCTTCCAACACTGCATTACTAATGAGGCAGACCTTCATCCCACAGCTTTGTCTTCTGTTCGCGTGACTTACCACCGTTTCCCCCTCCCTTGGTTGACCTGCTGGCTGCTGTAAGCTGCATTTGCTGGTCAGAATCACATACGGCTGATTAGACTTCAAGGTTGTGAGGTGAGTGAAGCAGCCTGGATCAGGGCTCTGTGCTTCCTTCACTGGCTTTATTAAATACCTGTCTGCCAGTTATAAAATCTTTTAAGCTCTGTGATCATCACTCTTCATAACCTCATTTGAAATTGTCCAGAGGTTTAAAACTTCTTTAGGGTATGAGAGGCTGAGGTATTGACAGTCAAATTGCTAATACTCATTTCATTAAGAAAACAAGCAAAAGACAATTGTCTTTGATCATTGCATGTACGAGGAATCTAGAAGTAGATTTTTGTTTCCTAAGTCTTTGCAGTGTTTTGTAATTTTCACTGATTCACAGTTTTCTCTGCATAACTATTACGTGTGCGTATGTGTATTTATACATATACATGTATATAAATATTGTTTCTGGTTGCTGGGCTAATGATACCTAATAAAGCTGTATTAGCTCAGCTCTGATTAAATCCCTTACACAGCAATTTGTTAATCTTATAGAATTCTGAGCACGGGCAACTCAACGTAGCCAAGAAACTTGAGTGAACCTAACGCCAGATTCAGAGGTGATTAACAACTTTAAATTGCCTCTGGGCTCAGTATTTGGAGTAATCATGTTAGATAATTTTTTCCCTCAGATTTTCCATTATGCTGGTGAGTTAGAGAAAAGGGGTAATGTTATAAATCATTTGTAGAATTGTATTTTAGAAGCTAACTCAGTCTCTACTTGGTGGTGTAATCGTCCCCCTTTTGCTCAATGTTCATGTTGTAGCAAAGTTCCTGTACATGTGCATTTACAGGCTGATTTTTATTTTTAAATTAATTTGAGATTTGTCCTTTTACTGAAATATACTCTACCCAGGAGTTCAGTTTGTAGTAGAGTGAGCCAGTCTTTGTTGAAAGCGAAGTATGAACATCAGAGTCTGAATCCATATAGTGCAGGTGGATAATTTTTTGTATTCCTGCAGGCAACTCATTTGATTAGAAAAAAAAATTAAACTGTTTGAACACAAATGCTTAAGAATAAAGTAATTATACTTGTGTAATAAGATCTTGAAGATTATTAGTAGTAATATAATTGGAAAATAGGAGATAAAATCAGTTTTGTGAATAAATGATGTGACACCTTCATGCTGTGGCTTCCCATCTGTAGATAAACAAAGTTGTGTCATGTTTTTACATAACATTTTCTAATACATAGACTCTCAACTACAGAAGAGATTTGTGCTTTCTCAGAAATATGGGCATAGAGTGAAACTCTTACAAATGTTAAAGGAATAACATTTTTAAGGTGTGGCAATGCAGCCTGTTTTAGGAAACGGGAAGTTACCTTAGTCCTTTCCAAGTACGAACACAACATTAAGGGCCGAAGGATGTTGGGAGAGGAGCAGTCTGGAAGACTAGTAGAGGAAAGAAGACTCCTTTAAGGGTTTATCCTCTACCCTCAGATGGGTGAAGTAGCTTTGGAGAAAGGAGAGTCAATGATACACTAATACATGTATCAGGGGGGAAAAGCTCCCTCATGCTGGCTGTGGAGCCCAAGGCTCTCCCTATGCACAGGTTAGCGTCACAAAGAAGTAGCCAAATCTAAGGACATGCTAAGTGTTTGTCTCGTTTTAATTTGGTTGGTAAAGTCAGCCTTCATGTTCTCGTCAGTCTCTACCAGCCAGTCTGGATTAGTGACCAGGAACTGTTTGACTGTGCGGGTAGGAGACAACACATGGCAATGGCCTCTGAGGAAAGTAACAGCCTGGAGATCACTCCTGATATTCAGAGTCTGCTTGGGGTGATGCAGAATAGACAATAGTTTGAAGGGGAACAATGGTCAGAACTTACAGGAGTTATTCTTGTTTTGTGTTAGAACTGCTGTAATGACACTGAAATAAATTCCCCATTTCCACCCACCCACCCCAGCCCCAAATGCCCCTGAATTTGTGGTATGGTAAGAATTCAGACTTCTCTGTGCTTCTCAGCCTAAAAAAGTGGTCAAACTCTTTCTTTGCCAACCCTGAATCTCTTGTGTCGTATTACCAATGGATGAACTGTCATGGGGATTACAAAGGATGCTGTCTCTTGTTTGTCTTGTCACTTATTTTCTATTTCTGGAATTTTCTGCCAAAACAGCATTCAGAAATATCTGGAAATTTGTCTTTTTAAGACCTTTGCATGAAGAAACCAAAAATGTATAACATGATTTCCTGGCTGCTTTAGCCTTTCTGATAGTTAATTTTTTTTTTCAGCATTACGTCCAGACAAAGCACTTGCCAAATAAGCAATTTCCCAATGCACTAGTTACCTCCCTGACATCACTCCTCCTTTGTAGGGCTGTACAAAGAAGGTCAGTATCACTAATCTCTTCTTTCACCTGTGGGAGTATACCTAAACCGTTTACTGCTGTAATATGAGCCACCTGGATGAAGACCTACTCTTGGCTTAAGCAGTTTCTTAGGCATAAGCTCCATTCCCACTGATCACTTTGGAGGAGTTATGCACTTTGGGTTCAGTCTGTTTGTGACCAGGATATCAGCAAGATTTTAGCAGATATTCCCTTTAGTAAACTGACTTCTCTGCTTGCTTGCTCCAGCAATTATACTGCAACTTCAGTTCTGTTACTGTTGGGCTGCACTCTGTAACAGTCTGGAGGGGGTCCAGGTTTCAAACTCATAGATCATCCTGACTGACAATCTCACACATAATAAAGGCCAATCATTTGCATTGGATAACGGCTCATTTTAGTATAGAATCTCTTTAGTATAGAATCTCTTCAAAGGCTTTTTATAAAATTATCTACATTGCCTTATTGCATAAAAATAACATAGGTAATATGGAAATTACATTTTTTTTCAGTGTTAGAAAACTCAAGTTACACTAACCTTGTTAAAAATGTTAGTTTTTAATTTCTCTTGAAAAGTTATTAATGTTTAATCAGTTGAATTCTGGTTGAACATGTTCTATGGAACTAAAACTGAAAGTTTTCTGCAAACCTCTGATTTTAGGGCACGGTTGTAAAATTATATTAATTTTATCGTAGCAATTCAATTGTTCGCCTTGTAGAAGCACTTAGAAATTGTTAATATACAAAATCCAATGCTGACAGTTTGTTTTGGCTTGTTTCCTTTTGAGTGGGAGGGAAACTAAAGAAATTCTCCCAGCAATATGTTATTTAGATATTGTTCATAGAACAGCTGATGCTAATAAATATTTTTTAGCACAGAAATTCATCTGCAGGAGAATAAAGACTAATGTTTTTGATCTCATTCAATATGTTGCTCGGCCTACAGAAAAATGCACATGCATATCTTGACTGTTTTACTTACTCCCCATATTTTGAAAGTACTTCAGTCTCCACCAGGGAAAGCTGAAGTTAAATATAATAGCTGGTGTTCTGATACACTTCTGAACTAAGCTCCAACAGAGCTATATTTAGTGTACGTGTTTCTATGCACAGAAGGGAATAAGCTACTGCCAGTGCTATCTAACTCATCCTGCCTTTGCTCAGGAGCTGCAGGAAGCACAAACGGGAGCAGTGAGATATCACGCAGACAGGCACCTTCTGTGTCACACACACTGTGGGTGCAGCGCTTACATGCAGCAGACTTTATCCAAATGAAAAAAAAAAAATATATATACACACACCAGTGACTGGTATTTCCATGCCTGATAATTGGCCGTTATACAAAACCAGATTTGACTACCTAAGCCTGAAATTTCCCAGCAGGGTGGTGCAGTTCTGGTACCAGCTGCTCTGCTGGTGGTGTTGGCACGGGGTGTCCAGAAATGTGCTCACAAAGTGTCAGCTATTGCTGATCTGGGAGCTCCTCGCTCTCTTGCCAGCAGAGAGGGAGTGCAGGTCTTGAGCTTCTTGCAGCATATGCTGTCAAGAAAAAAGGCAGAGAGGAGTGGGGTATTGGTGTAGGGTTGGCGGGCAGTAAAGATAAAAATAGAGCTGGGTGCAGTGTGGTGGAAGGTAGTTTGGGTTAGTCATTCAGTGCAGGGATAAGTAGAAGTGGGAAAAGGCAGATCTTGTTTGGTTCTTCCACGTGGAAGGGATGAAGCAAAGCCATTCTTGTGACCGAGCACATAGTCTGTTTTCTGACTGAGACCTTAGCTGCTGCTGTTATATTTGTAAATCATATTATGGATCTCTTCCCCTGAACACAGAATCACAGGATCATCTGGTTGGAAGAGATCTTTAAGATCTCTTTAAGTCCAACTGTTCACCCTGCACTGCCAGGGTCCCTAAACCATGTCACTCAGCACCACATCTACACGTCTGTTAAACACTTCCAGGGATGGCGACTCTACCACCTCCCTGGGCAGCCTGTTCCAGTGCTTCACAACTCTTTCTATAAAGAAGTTTTTCCTGATAACTAACCTAGATCAACCCTGGCACAACTTAAGGCCATTCCCTCTCATCCTATCACTTGCTATGGGGAAGAAGAGACCAACCTCCACCTCACTACAACCTCCTTTCAGGTAGTTCTAGAGAGTGATAAGGTTTCCCCTCAGCCTCCTTTTCTCCAGGCTGTGGCGCCTCCACCACCCACGTGGCCAGCCTGTTCCAGTGCTTCACAACTCTTTCTATAAAGAAGTTTTTCCTGATAACTAACCTAGATCAACCCTGGCACAACTTAAGGCCATTCCCTCTCATCCTATCACTTGCTATGGAAGAAGTTTTTCCTGATAACTAACCTAGATCAACCCTGGCACAACTTAAGGCCATTCCCTCTCATCCTATCACTTGCTATGGGGAAGAAGAGACCAACCTCCACCTCACTACAACCTCCTTTCAGGTAGTTCTAGAGAGTGATAAGGTTTCCCCTCAGCCTCCTTTTCTCCAGGCTAAACAACCCCAGTTCCCTCAGCCGCTCCTTGTAAGACTTGCTCTCCAGACCCTTCACCAGCTTTGTTGCTCTGCTCTGAACCTGCTCCAGCACCTCAATGTCCTTTTTGAAGTGAGGATCCCAACACTGGACACAGTACTCAAGATGTGGCCTTACCAGTGCTGAGTACAGCCTATCCCATGGTTGGACCTACAAGCAGAAAATTCAGCTAACAAACTGCGGGGAGAAATCTTCTGGGGTTTAAAGTTACTGATTTTGACTTCCCTTAAAGAACTGTTCCAAAGCCTGGTTGTGTCCCGCATTATGGGTACTCCACTTCCATGGAAGGTGCATCCACAATTATCATGGTTTTGTGGGCAATAAAATCAGGAAGAATCATTTTACCTAAAATACTTTGGAATAAAACAAGTTCTGTGAATCTTTTTTTTTTTTTTTGGGGGGGGGGGGGGGGGGGGGGGTAAGACAACTTTTATACAAGTATGTTAATTTATTTAGCTTTAAAATGAAGTGGATTCCTCCTGTTTTTTCTGATTTTGTGGGGGTTTTTGGTTTGTTTTTTTTTTTTTTTGGGGGGGGGGGGTGGTGGAAGAGTAGGAGGGCAATACTACTAAACTAGTTCTGCTAGACTTTAGTTTTTTTCTCTGTAAGCCTCATTGAAATGACTTCATGTATTATCACACTAAGTAATGCTTAATTTTTGCCATTCTTGCAGCAGAGATAATATACAGAATTAGTCCACGCAGCTCATCTACCTATCTGTCTGTTCTCAGATATGTTTAGCATTTGAGGGTTAGTTTTTCCCACCTAATAGCTTGTAGTGCTATGCATTAATTACCTTCCGTGTCAAGAAATTTATCCTGAAATCCCTTGCTGACCAGTCTTTTCTTAGCTTTGGTTCATGCCCTTTGTTTTTCAGCCCATTACTCTGTCAAAAACTTTCAGGGCATCTGCCTTCTATACGCCCTTGAAAACTGTGTCTCTTAATCATTGTGTTCTGCTAATCACTCCTACCCTAATTAATACATACCTTACCTAATCTCCTTCCGAAACTCTTTGCCCCGTGTCACTGCCTCGATTGCTCACTGTCTCCATGTTTGCCCTTACCATCTGGTTTATCAGATAGTGTCAGGTATTCTGACTAATCGCCTGCGGCGAGGTCCACACAGCCGTCATTAAAACAAGCTCTGGGACCAAATACCACAAATTTGTGGCCAAAACCTATGTCTTCTCAGGATTTCAGTGGGGACAGCAGGTGACATCCTAATGTTAATGATCTGCTTATCTTCCCATCTCTATGTTCATATTAAATTGCTGTCAGTGCTTCCTAATAACCTTTTAAATGCAGAAGGATCAAACATACAGTCAGATACTTCCAGAACACAGTAAAGTAGCAAGGCCTAATGAAAAAAACAGGTTCCATGGCATCGTTGGAGACTGTAAATTTAACTAATATGAAAATATTCTTCAGAAGCAGATTTTTCTTACTACTGAGACTGGGGAAAATGGACAAATGTAGTTACATGCTGGGGAATTGGGTGAAAACAGCATATTCAGTGCTGATTGCTAGGCTGGTGTACTGGCTCTGTCTAGGATAGTTAATTTTCTTCATAGTAACTCATGTGGTGATTGTTTTGACCAAGACAGTACCGGTAACACAGTAATGTCCTAGCTTTTGCACAGAATCAAGGCCTTCTTTGTTTCTCAGTCTGCACAAAACCACCCAATGAATAGCAAGTAGGCTGGGAGGGGAGACAGGCTGGGACCTGAACTAACCAAAGAGATATTCCATACCATAGATGTCATGCTTAGCACTAAAAGGAGAAAGAGGGGGTTTGAGGAGGGATCCCATCTTTTGCTCAGGAACTGGCTGGTCATCAGTCTACTCATGGGAGATGGTGACTGATTGCCTTTGCATCGCTTGTTTGGTTTTCCTTTCTTCTCTCACTTACCTTTCACTTATTAAACCTTTGTTTTGTATAGTTTTATCTTGAGCTCCAAGTTTTCTTGCTTTTATTCTTTCTTTCCTCTTCCCCCATCCAACTGGGGATGCGGTGGGAAGCGAGCAAGCGATCATCTGGTGCTTGGGTGCCCACTGGTGTTGGCCCACAACAGCTGGCTATATGAATAAATCACAATCAGGCAATGTTCCTCTTGAGGGTCTGAGTCCTGGTTAAATTTTGCATCCTTGTAGGTATGGTAGGTTGCCACAGGACAAGTATATAACTCTGGCCCAGTATTCCTTCAGTACTTGGTGCTCAAATCAGACTGAAGTTTTGACAGAGGTAGAAACTCTGAGTGCAAAATAATAAATGAACTTAAAGGATGGAATTTGAGGCAGTCATAGCCCATATCATTTTATAGAGATTTCTATAGGGGACAAAAATGGGACCAAATGCAATTGAACAAAGCCAAAAGAATATTTATTACTGTACGGACAGTTAACTCTACCCATCTGAATTATGTTCCACAATTTCAGTATATCTCTGAGGTTCAGAACTTCCTTCAGGTTTACCAAGAAAAGCAAGTGGCCTTCTTTTATTAGAATATTCTTTCTTTTCTTGTTATAAAAATAAGTCTCAGTGAAAAGCAAATACAGAGTACCATCTCTTTTTACATTTAGTTTAATGACTTTTCATATTTATTTTCCCAAGCCTTTCATAAAATACGCTTGGTTATGTATTCTAAGATGTACTTTAATGGCTTTTATTCTACTTTATTCATTTATATATACCATATGTACAGGGATAGTCATTATACAGTTATAAATTTATTTTATAACTTTACACTATTTAATTAATCTACTCTATCTCAGTATAATATCCCAGTTTTAGTGATAAGATTTTTACTCAAATTTTGTTCATAATTGAAATAGTTTATGCATTACACCTTAGCAATATGTATTAACATTTCCAGAATTATCCTAAGATCGAGACCTAGAAATGCTCCCTGCCCGAACTTTGGTGCTTTTATTTCTTGCAAAATTTTAACATTTTGAATGCGTGTTGATATTCCAATAGCACCGTTATGAAGGCACGAGGCAGGAGAGATATGTACATGCATATTTTCATATTCCTAATCAAGGATGACCTAATAGCAATGGCAGGAACACATGTAATAAAATGCTAGAATAAAGTTTAAACTTGAATTCAGTAATTTATATGGACCTCGACTCTATCACTACAGTATTGATGAAATGAATTTTAAAAATAATTCATTAATTAATTGTAGAAATTAAGTAACAGAGTGTCAGATTGCCAAGTAGCTTCTGTTTAATAGATCCATTTAAAATCAGTGTGTTGTCAGAGAAACTGACTGTTGGGGAGTGGGGCAAGTTCATCATACCTTGATTCATTTAGAATACAGTGTGTGAATGTATCTTTGAACATAATGAAATTAATAACTAGGTGCTATTCACCAGAAATATGCTTGACCCATCATTTATGGGCTGAGAGCAGGATATCATTGAGGATTAATGGATTCTCAGTGTGGCATCGCACCCATGTGAAACAGGTCTTCTTCGAGGATTTTGTAGTTGAAGGCTGGTATCTGGAAACAGAACCATTACTGAATCTGAAGCTTCAAATATTATTTCAAACATCGGAGGAATAAGCAACGGGATACAAATTAAAAATACAAAGCAAATCTATTTTATATTGTCTTTTGTATGCCTGACTTGATGAGTTTTGGGTTTTGTAGATCCAAATCTTGTAAATCAAAATTCTTTTGAGGATATGTTCTGTTTTCTGATTTCTAACACTAATCAAGTAAAAATAGTTCTGATAAGAATTAATAATTATCCTATGGCAAGTTAAGAAACCTCCTTGGTAGAAACCCAAATGCAGACGGCAAATATTTTTTTTATATCTTTTCTAGGGAAAAAAAAGAATTAACAGTATGCACATATTGTTCTCATGCCCTTCCTCTGAACACTGTTTACTGGTTGCTCCAAATTATTTGTACTAAAAAGGACAAAAAAGCCGATTTGTTGGTACTCATGAGAAAATAACAAAGATATAGGTCTAACCAAGGTGTTATTTGACAAGTTTATAATATATACCTACTCGTGGTTTCTTCTAATAATTTGTCATTGAGTAAGAGGCTAAACGAGAACATATCAGAAAGGAACTGTAATATTTGGGGCTAGTTTTCATCCCAAGATGTGAGAAATCTTTCATTAACATATTCCCAGTTTTGTGACTTATTGTTCAGATACTGCTGTCAGCTCTGGCTGAAGTTGATGCTCTAAAGGAGAACATTACATGCCAACTGTGTGAATTAGGCTGCAATGTTCTATTCCTTTTTTTCCTTTTTTCCATTTCTACTTTTTTTGGGAGGATATAGAAAATGAATACTATCAAGTTAGAAATATTTTTCTTGAGACCTGGCATTTCATAATTTATAACTGAAAATATTACTAGATGTTTTCTGCATTAAGTAGCAACATTTTGTCACCACAAGAGATCATTTATGACTTGGAAAGAATTCTGAGAGCTGAGCCAACTCTCTCAAAACTATTCATTTCCTCAGAAGAATACTATTTCATAATGGATGTAAGCAGGAAAAGGCAATACAGATCAAACTTATGTTTGTGTAAGGGTGGGGAAAATGGCAGAAAACAGAGTCAAACTGACAAAAATGGAATAACGATCTGGCGCTCTAATTGGAAGGAGAACTCCGGAAATGAGCAGATGGTGCCATTAACTAAATCAATTATGGGGCCGTACTGATGTAATAAGGATTGTGAATCATCTCACTAGTACCTACGTCCCACACTTCTGATGGACTGTGTGAATGGCTTGGCAAAAAAAGTTGCAATTTTTAGGTTTTTTCTAAGTACTAAGTCAAGGAAGATTAAAATTTGATTCAATTCTGGAGGACTGAAACTTAAGCTTTTTTTAATTGCAGTCTTTTTGGAACATGAGATGTAAACACACGTAATCTATAACGCAGCCAACACTCTTTAGAGATTCAAAGCCAGTGAACAGAAATTAACAATTTGAATATATGCTCTTAAGCTAACACTCAGCTTCCTCTAATACTTGAAAAATATTTCGTAATAATTCACTCATTCCTGTTCCTAACAGAACATCATTCTGCTGAACACAACGTGTCATGATTTCAGATAACTAAAAGAGGAACAAAAGATGATGGAAGAACACAGTCTATGTTAGTGTTTATCAAGACTAACCCACTTGCAGAAGGAGGAGGGAGGGTACGCTTCAGCAGAAAGGTCAAGTTTGACAAAAGAGGTAGTTTCTCAGAAGTATTTTAAATGAGCAAAAGTATGTACAGTCCTAAATGGATGACGATTTGATAGAGTGATATGTGTGAAAGTGGTTTAGACTGAGAAATGTTGTCCTTCCTTGTTTTTAATAAATACAGAGGCAGAAGGAAAAGTTCATACAAAGTTATATTATATTCTAAACACAGAAACTTCCATCGTAACTTTCTTCAGGCATCAGGCATCAAACAGAACATCATGAAGTAGATGTAGAGGAATTTACTGTAAACACTAAATGGTTGTATTTAGTTTTCAGTAACTACTTGTTGTCTGTAAATGTGTCTGCTTAATATTGAAATACTGAAAAGAATAACACATACTGCAGCTTAAGACACTTTTCTGTGAGTGGCACTTCAAAGATCATAATTTCTCAGCCTCTAGCAGGCAAAATGATATCCAGGACTGCAAGGTGTGAATGTTTGCTACTTCTAAGTCTATTAAAACCATAGTTCAACAAAATTTTTTATGTGGAGACTGGAAATATGTGTTAATAATAAGAATAAGAATAACAGTAACAAAATAATAATACAATAATTAATAAAACATAAACCTACCAGCTATGGAGCAACAGGATTGCCAACTGAAAATTATGCAGAACTTAGACAATGAAATAAGATTGCTGATTGCTGCTACACTATAGAAATGCAACCTGAAATTTCACTTGACAGCATTAGGGTGATGATAAAGAACAATTTATTGTAACCTATGACATTGTTACAAATCCCTTCATTCCATTTATTATCTATTCTTACTGAAAACTTCTAGGTACAGATCCTTTACTCTTCTTCTGTAACTAATCCCCTGCTGCTTGTTGTTCAGCTTACAACCAGGACAATCAGCATTTTCTGAGAGGTAGGAAAGGTTGCTTTCCATACACTTCTGGAGCAGCAATGAAATTCAGTCCTGTCATGTCTTGTGTGACACACACCACCATTAAAGTGTGGGTTCTCTATTATTCCTTTAATGGCATGGTGTGGAGGAAAGGCAAATGCAAGAAACTAAGGCAGTATTTCTACTAGTCTTCTAGAACATTACCCTGCCACCTGCTTTCTTGCATGTTCTGATGTTGTGAACCATATCGTGCTGTGTTGCAATAATTCCTCAGAAGGCTATTCATTACATTGCTGACTGAGCTGGAGAAGAACAAATTTGGACATAAAGAGGTGTGGAAAGTGGAAGATGTGAAATGTATGCATATATTACAACAATTGTATTCCCAGTATTATCACGTCCAAGACTAAAGATTCTCTCCCTGCTTTGTCATCCATCTCGATGGGCTTTTAATCTCAGCCATGAGGTAAAGACTTTCTTTCTGATATCTTCAGGAGGAAAAGTAGCTCTGAAGATCAACTAACTCTGAAGGCTTTGTAATTCTGAAGTATAAAGTTTGCAATCTCAGACATAATTTGCTTAAAATGTTGAAATGGTAATAAGAAGCTGAATTTAGTATCTAAATAAATAATTCCTGGTTATGGCTGGCTTGCAAATTAACTGTCAGTCTTTAACTTTACTTTCAATGCCTCAGTTTAAAACTTTCATTAAAAAGAACTGAGAATTGGAAGAGTTCCTGAGATATATATCCAGCTATGCCTATGTGTACGTAGAGCCTTGACCTGAGATGCATTTACACACCTGCCCTTGCTATGTATAAGTGAAATTCATAACAGAGAAGATGATGTAGGCAAAATAACTAAGCACAATAATAACAAAGAGCAAAAAAGTTCCAGTTTTATGTTCCTTATCTCTGTTTTTGGCCCATTATACACTTAATAGGAGGCCCACAGGTGTTCAGAGAACTTCACAGATATTTTCTTCACAAAAACGACTCTGTTCATAAAATAGAGAAAGAAAAAGATGATTTATAGAAGTATTAAACTTTTAGGAGAAAAAGCCAGCAGAATTTTCAGCTTGATCCCATCCACTAATGTCGATAAATTGAAGAAATGCTTAGAAGGAGGAGGAAGTAAGAGAGAGCACTTCAGTTGCTCAATATTTCTTAGAAAAGCTGTAGGCTCTGAAGGTAGGTTTTAAAGCATTGGAGATTTTATATGCCTAAACTACTTTTGCAAATAAACCCTTAATTTGATTTGTAGTTTGGCTAGAGTTTTTCAACATCTGAACACTCCACAAAGCCCTTCATAAATGTGCAGTATAATGGAGCCTATAGCTTGAAATTGCAACAACGAATAATGAAATGGGATTTTTTTTTTTGTAATTTTGTGTGAAAATGTGGCACAGTAATTTAACCTACACAAAATTAATGATGGTATTTACCCCAGAGTATCCTTTAACTGTAAAGAATGACTTTTTATTGTGGTGCCATATCACTTTATTAGTCAAAAGGCACCAGTAGTTCTAGCCTGTTTTCAGACAGCACCGTATTGTACATAAAATATTCATGGTACACATACTCCTTGAAAAGCAAAACAGAAACAAACATATCTATCTCTCTGTGCAGTTGCAATGGTTAAGACGTGGAAGATAATTCACCCCTCTGAAAATATTAGCAAGTAATGTTAGAAAAAGAAATGTCAGCTGCACCATATGCCCTATAAATGTCATTTGTAATATAGAGAAATTTTTTCTTCCAGAGGCTGTAGTCTAAATTGCTTACCTGACTTTTGAGAAAATTGAAATTATCTGTAATGTGATAAATTATCTTTAAAACATCAAGTCTTATTTTCCTTTATGTTTTATTGAAAAGTACTACTCTATCATGGGAAAAGGACCTATATTTTTTTGGCGTTCTATACATGCAGAAAAACATAGTAATCATGCATAAAGTATGAATGTTTTAATTAAAAACCCACCTTAACTGCTGAAATACTGTATTTTTACAAAACTCTCAAACCCCCTTCAACATTTTCCTTCCTGTAAATCCTTATTGCAGCAAGCCTCACAACTTGTTGGGTTTTTTTAAAGATGTTCTAAATCCAGTCTTGTTTCACATTTCAGGCAACAGAAAGATAATGTATTTGTTTAAAAACATCTATTTTGTCATGTTGTTGTTATATGTAGACAATTTGTTCCAGACCACTTAGAATAGCTTTAAATTTTATTATCTGGCTTATATCAGAAAAGGAGTTAGCTGTGTCACAGGAATCCGGAGGAGTGCATGGTCTTATCTGCTAAGGCACCTGCCATATTAGTGCTGTTCAAAACATATTATCAAACACTTGTGATACACCATGGTAATAAATAAGCTCATAAGCGTAACAGTGTAGGCCTTTAAATAGAGGTTTTTGTAAGACTTGGAGTTTTACTATATCATCCTGAAGACTCTTCTTTTTAGATAATAGAACTTTACTAGTGGAGGTCTTCTCTGTCCCTGGGCCCATGGAGACTGTCTTCCTAAGCCTCTGTGCACAGGAGGAACAAGGCACCAGTTATTCATTCATCTTTGGATGTCTTTAGAGGTAGCAGGGGTCTGGACTTTCTTTTATGAAGGGGCTTTCCACAGACAATGACATTCTGAAGACAGAAGAGAGGGCGATGATATCTGAGAATGGCAGTATTGTAGTTCAAGCTGGACTCCGTGTTTACACCTTGTCTCTTACAACGTTTCAAGCCTCAGCTCTGAAGGAGGCTAGTAAATCTGAGCACAGAGCTCAGCAAGGGCAACGGGATCTGGAAATTCCACGGAACCATCTGAATTGGGCTATTCCAAATTTCAGCAGAAAATTAGTGAATGTCTGCGTCTAGCTTCAAGTGAGACAATACTGTTTTCTGTGGAAATAATAAACTCTCCCCAAAATAATTTCAAAAATGTAGTTTTCAACAGAACTCAATTTTTATTTTTAATGGAAAAAAGTCAGTGTATCTTTGTACAACAGCCTTTCTTTTTCACTGCAGAAAGCACAGCTAGTCTGTACACAAAAGCAAGACTTGCAATTTGCACTGTGTAATGTTCTGAGACCTTAAGCAAACTTATATTTGTGGGGGCCAATTTGTCTTGTTTTTCTTGGTCAAAAACTGTCTTGGAAACTCATACACCAGATGGCAGCCTGCAGGATGACCTTCTCCCAGCCTACTCCACTGTATTGTTTTATTGGGGGAAGATAGGAGGGGACAGTTTGTGAACCTGCCTGGCTGCTGTTAAATAACACTATTCTAAAGGGGGGGAAATGTGGGTGGGGGGAAGAAAAAAGAAGGAAGATATGTAGAGAGGCAAACATTAGAAGGTAAAAAACTAGGAGGATAAATTTCAGGCTCTGTTTCTCTTGCAGGTGACAGCAAGAAGGTGAGAGCTTTGTGATATCTCCTTCCTGTGACTTATAGCTCAGCTTGTGTTCTTGAGCACAATGTCGTACATAACGGAATACCCCTTTGGTCAGTTGGGGTCAGCTGTCCCAACTGTGTCCTCTCCTAAAGTCCTGTGCACCTCCAACCTGCTTGCTGGTGAGGTGGTACTAGAAGCAGGAAAAGCCTTGCTGTTGTGCAAGCACTGCTGTTCAGCAATAACTAAAATGTTACTGCGCTGTTGACATCACCTTTGTCACAAATCCCAACCACAGCTGCATGCTAGCCACTACGAAGAAAATTAACTCTATCCCAGCCAAAACCAGTACAGTGTTTGAGTTAGATCTGAGTGAGATTATGACTGTGATAGTAGTGGATTCTGTTCAGGGACCAAGGACCTTCAGGCTGCCACCGTAAGCAGTTTACAGAGACATATTACTTCACTGATGTTCTAAATGGTATGCTCAATAAGACACATCACCGCAAACTTACGCATCACAGTAAGCTTTGGAGGTTGGCAGTAGACCAAAATCTTATGTTCAGAGTATACTGTGGAATATTCTTGACACCTTGGTCATCTTTAGAGTCACAAATTCTTGTCAAACACCTCACACTGTTTGTGGGGAAGCAGGTTATGCTTCGATAAGCAGCTTATCAGACATATTGTAGCCTCTACTGTGCAACTATTGGGGATTGAGGTATATCAAGGCCTTTAGTGAACTATTTGGAGACTGAAGCTTCAGGAAGACATTTTTTCATTATAGACATTCTTAAAAACCATAATATTTTTCATAAAACCCGCAGGACAAATTTTAAGGTGAAATCCACTCTCCCAAAAAAAGCTTTTTGGAGGAAGAGTTGTATTTTTTCAGTGTGAAGGCGTTGATCCTGACTTGAAACTGTTTGAAGGCAACCATGACACTGAGATACAAATTCAATGTTTAATTTTCCTTGCTCTGCCTTCTTTGAGAAAGTTGACTTTACTTTTTTCTATGGTATAGCTTATTGTTAAGGGCTGAAAATAAAGCTTCCAAAAGACAAAGTAGCAGAACTCAAAGATCTTTATCTCTTCATCCAGGCTAATTTGGTGGAGTCAACAGGGCTACACAAGATTACAGCTGCTATGGCTCTGTGATAAACAGTTTGTAAGAACTTGTAGAGACAAATTGACATCTCCATCAAAACAGAGTCCACTTGTCACTGTGGGTAAGGTGCACAGGGCAGGAAGACACCTTTCTCAGGCTGCCTGTGTTAGCCATTTCTCAAGGAAAATAAAAGTGCTTCAGTACCTCAAAGGACTACTAAGATGTAAAGACTTCATACTAAAAGCAAGGAATTATTTCAGAACAACAACAAGAAGTAGCTTCTTAATAACCTGTTGGTTTAAAAAATAAAATATTGAATTATTTTTGGCAAAAGCCATTCCCGTTACAGAAGTTGAAAATGGCATCTGACTCTAGCTATTGATTAATTGGTCTCATATGGATTGACAATGAATGATTGCATAGCAACAAAGGTTGATTTTAACTGACTGCAGAAATGTTGAGCAGATTGCTAACAAATAGCAAGATAACAATATTCAAAGTTTAACTAAAATTTTTTGTAAACAGAAGCTTAAAACTCATATATTTGGATTAAAATAAACCCGGAACATTATTATCATTTATACCCAGTTAATTCCTCCTTATCCTAGCCCTGGATGATGTTTTTTCATAAAGAGAGGATTGAGCAGAGCATCAAAAACTCCTGAGAAATCAATAAAGCTGAAGCCTCCTGTGTAAATTCATTGGAAAGCCAACAAAATAATTTGTAAATTTTGAAGGTTCAGTGAAAGAAAAAAGACATGCTGAAGTTCAGATTGGTATATTAAAAGTACTTCTGCTTATATATTGTGGTGTCTGCTCTTGAGTGACTTTTTTTGAAATTGCAATAAAGAACAGATCAACTGGAACGGGTCAGTAACTCTTCATCTGTCACGAGCTGCTGGATTTTTCAGATAATAGTTATTAATAATACGCTCTTGCTCATCTGTTAATTCTCCAGACATCTGTTACAGTTTTCAAACTTTCATGATTGAATCTGCAATTATGTTTAATGCCAGTTTAAGGGTTCACGAGGCCATACTTCTCTTCCATTCTCCAAGATTTTGTCAATAATGAATAAACAGTAATTGGACACTTTATTAGAGTTTTGTGGCTCCAGAAGACATGATGTCCCCTGATTGAGAATCATGAATCTCCCTTGATCAAAGAATTATTACACCAGGCTGCCATGGTTAATGAAGGGTAAACCTCAGAAGTTCATAGTGAGAGTTCAGATAATCATCCGTAACCTGATGTGTGCACTTAAACCAGTCAGACAGAGAATTGCCCATATGATTCACAAAGCTTCTCTTTCAAATATTCACTGATTGTCCCTGTCTCACTCTGATTACACAACTCTTGTCGTGAGCAGAGGAAAAACCATTTTTGCCCTCTACTTTCAGAAAATACAGAATGTGTGATTTGCAGAAGGAGGAAATGCAGAGGAATAACTGAGTTAGGAAAGGATTTCTAGTGGCTGACTATTTTTTTTTTTTTTTTGCTAGAACTAAAACAGAAGAATAAACCTGAGCTGTCTGTTTTAGCACATGAAAACATCCAATTAGCAAAATGAAGCTGCAGGTAGGAAGCTTTGACAATTCACCTGGGCTAGGCAGAATCCAAAGAGTATTAGGGGGATACATGCAGGGCCAGCCTGAAGTGAAAGTTCAAATTTGGGATAAAGATGTAAGACACAATATGTCAGTAAAGGATTTTAATAAGACAATAGGATCACTAAAAATCAAGTAGTCTGGAGAAACAGTAGATGAATTTAATCGTGAATGGTAAAGAGAACAGAAAGCCAAGATCAGTGACTTAACAGGTAGCGATGAGTTGAAGGAGGCTCTAATCAGTTTTGCAACGTATGGTTTTATATATTGTAGGTGCCAACAGTGTGGCATATTTGGTTTTAACGCTACAGAGCAAAGCACAACACATCAGACAACGCAGAATTGTCTCTTTTGCCATTTAATCCCTTTTCTTTCTTATAAACAGTATTTACGATTGCTATGTAAGACCAATAGTATCATGTTTTACTTTGATTTTGAACACTGGCAAGGGGAGGAGGGGAAGTTTTAATTTAATCTTCTAGTTTTGTCTTTTTCTTTCTATTCTCTGGGAAAAAAAGTTGTTTCCAGAGCCTCAATGACACCCGTCATGTGAGTTTACATATAAGAAGGCAGCAGAACTAAAAGTGACAAGGACACTTAGTTTTAAACAGCTTTTGTTTTCACAGTAAAAGCCTTAAATTCAGTGTTGTCTACTGCCAAAACATCTCAGAATATGAGCTGATGTTTAGAGACAGAACAGTGGAAATAAAAGTCCAGGTATACTCTGGGATCAACGTTAATTTTTTAAAGCCTTTAATTTCCCTTCTTTTATGCTTTTCCTTCACGGTGAATCTTGCTTCATTCAGGACACATGATAATGAAAATTACTTCTTTATTTTCATCTAATGATCATGATTGCCACTAGCAGAATTACCTTTGAAAGCATCATACTTTTATCCTCCTGCTTTCATCTTTTTGGAGGCATTAATTTTCAGTGTAGGAAGGAAAGCAATATCGCAAGTCAGATCTACTCTCACACCATTCAGCTGGCACAGCTATTTTGGACAAAATCTGCTAAATATATTTGCAATGCCTCCTCAAAAGTAGTTTATAATAAATACAGAGTTATGACAGTAAGCAGCAGTATAATCAAACCTATCTTTCTATTTTCAAAGTTGGGTAACAGCCTTATAAATTATTTCTGTGCTCAGGATTTTGATCTTGAAAAAACCCAGGGCTGGGGAAGTCGGTAGAAATAAATTACATGGAAAAAATATTTCATGTGACTTCTAAGTTGAATGCATTAAAAGCATTTGATCACATACCTAAGGAACATGTTCCTGGCATACAGAATGACTATGGCCACACAAATGGTCCATAAATAAAATTAGAAGCTCCCTGATGATCATGGTGATTTGGCTTTGCAGTGGTATGGGTGTCAGCGTTATGGCCATGATTGAAGGACACTTTCAGACTTAGCTCCCTACTAGCAGCCTGACCCTGTGTAAACTTATGACAGCCTTAATGTAACTGAAATCTCTTTTCCTTTTTTTAAAAAAAAATTTCAGCTATAGTTAATTTATTTTTTAATAAAGAATATTATTTCTCTGAAAAGATGTTTATAAAACTGAGTCAGTAATGTCAGAAGAGATTTTTCAGCTAAAGTCGAATGGAATGCAAAACTCTACAAAACAACTCTCGTTTCCATCCTGCAGTGACTTCAAGGTCATGAAGTTTAATTATCTATTTGGAAAGAGAATAAATTCCTTGGACTCTAAGTTCAGTATGCCAAGAACTATTTTTACAGTGTTTTCAACATGTGGCATTCAGCCAAACCTTCACTTGTAGTCAAAGAAAATCGTTATTTGTTTGAACTCAGATATTTGGCTACAGCTGCCAAAATGCTTCTGGTCCAAACCAAACTAGATAATGCCAGATGTGTCAGAGACAACCTGTGTTCACCATTTGTGTGATGAAACGTGAGAAGACATGAAGAAAGACATCTGCCTGACCTGAGGCCTCACCTGGAGAAGTATTCTCGAAATGTAGTAAGCAGAAAATCGGTGATACTGGCCCTTTAAGGAAAACAGAAGCTTAATATGTAAGTGGAAGCTTTTGACATCTGGTTGGTGACACAACAGCTGCACCTCTAAAGACCTCGGGGCAGCAGTTACAAATCTCCTCGACATACTGACATTCTTCAGGGTTGTCCTGACCTAGTTCTGTGAAGTCATGATGTTCCTGCTACAGGGGCAAAGTACTCTGGAGGAAGCAGAGAGGCTTGAAATGCTGCATTTTCTTTTCTACCCACTCCCCTACGCCCCGCCGGGTAAACAGTGTAACAGGTGAAAAACATGCCAACATCTCGTTAGTGAAAATCAAAAATTTCCCATTTAGTTCCTTGGTAAATTCCCACATCACGGCTGATGCTGTGGATGATGCTGTGGAAATATAATATGATTCAGTGATACCTAGTCTCTGTTTTGGCAATTTTTTTTTTTTTTCTTTTTTGCCTTTACAGGTACGTGGATCTAGATGATATTTAGAGGTCCCTTTCAACACAAACCATTCTACGCTTCTATGATTTCATGCATCTGGCCTCCAAAAAACCACTTCAATTTTTAGTTTAAAATTCATTTGTATTAATTCACAGTAAATTTCTCTCAATGTTTTAACTTTTATTTATGTATTAATACAAACTTTGTTACATCTTTTTCATGACAAACTCCTGAGGATGTTGCAGGTCCTTGATACAAATGTATTTTATACTCCTAGTGCTTACTCCAAGTATTCTTGAGATTTTTAACTCGGAATACCTCCCAGACCAATATATAACATGTATAACGTTTCCTTTATTTTTTTTATAAACACAAGCTGCAGCTATATATAGTGGGAGAAATAGAAAACAAGAGGTTTGAGTATTAGCATTTACTCCTTTAGAAGCAGGCTAATACTGTTTTACCTGGTTTCACTGAGGCTGATTCTCTGAAGAGCATTGTTCTTTATAATTTGTTTTTGCTATTTTTTTCCTTCTCTTTTCATTTAGATACACCTTAATCCTTATTCTCCTCTACACATATGTGACCTCTCTCCACTAGAATAAAAGGGGCTGAGAGTTGTACAATGAGTCTTGACCCTTTTTTCTGTGTGTTATAGTTATCTAGACATTATCCGTTCCGTGCAATAATAAAACAAAAGGAATCAAAACCAGCTTGTGTTTGAAAAACCTCATCCTAGAACAGTTTAGATGAAGTGTTTGATATTCATTAAAAAAAAAAAATATAAAGCTCCCTTGGGCAAACTCCAATTCTTCGTTTAAGGATGTGTGTGAGTACTCTGGAACGGGACAATGTTTTTGAGAAGGTCTCATCGGAGAAGCACAATACAGGCAGAATAATTAGCAGGTAGAGTCTTTAAGATGAATGCCTAATGAGATTGGAGAGTCTCTTCCACAATGTAGAAAATTCCTGATGTCCCAACACATGTAGCTATAGCAATACTTAGGTTGTGCTGCTCATTGTTGATAACGGTATTGCTGGCTATCGCACAGAGCTCAGAGCAGGGGTTATGGTTTGAGTAGGTAATTGAACTTGATCTGAATCCCAGACTCCTTGTGGTACTGAGAACCACAGACCTACAATCAGTGCAGAAATTTTCACAATACATTTTTTCTGAAGAAGGATTTAGGTATGTGTGTATATATATATATAT